>NW_015386401.1:1455178-1466076 GCF_001527695.2 Protobothrops mucrosquamatus | reverse complement strand
CCTACTATCTCCACAACCTTACTGGGAGCGCAGTTTTTGCAAAAGACAGAGTAAGTTAAGAGTTGTCTGAGCCGTATCTACTTTGCAATAATCCAGTGGGCTTCCTCGTTGCCTGCTCCTTAAGAGAGGATGATTTCCCCCACCCCAAAGGCTTAGCTTCACCCTCTATATAAAGTGTTTTGTATGTGTGTGTGTGTGTAAGTCTGCGCGGTCTGAATCATAACTCCAGAGAAGGCGGCGTTGGGCAGCAGCCAGCAATGTGTCGAGGGGAGGGTATTGTGAGTGTGTCTCTCTGAGGCCTGCCTGGATGTGGTTATAGCCAAATCATTGTTGGAACCATCCTTTTCTGGAGGGCAATGGATTCGGGACTTTAGTTTTTCAACGTGAAAACATGCATTTGAACAAGAGAAGGACAAGAAGCAGCTGAGCAGAAATTTTCTTCTCCTTCATTTTCTTCTTCTTTTCTTCCTTTTTCCCCCTATCCTCCTCTTCTTCCTCGTTGCTGTTGCTACTATTACTTTCCCCTGCTGTCATTTCTGGAAATCCTGATTCAACTTGTTGTCACTGCACGGCCCAATTTTCCTCTGTGCAGTTCCAAAGACACACCCCTCACCCTTGGATAGCAAAACTACTAAGACTCTTAACACATACATCTCCTTAAAGAGGGGCATCCAAGTTTTTTAAAATGCTATTTATTGATGTTTTCTTAGGCTGGTCTTTGATTGTAATAAAGATTAGAACTGAACTGAGGTTTTCCCGCTGTCCCAATCCGAATTCTCCCTAAATTATCCTGCTCACCTGATTGGCTAAGATAGGCAAGGGAGGAGGCCTTCAAGTGGAGTATAGTTAGTCCTCAAATTACGATGGCTTTATCTTAAGGTTAGTTACAACCTGGAGTTCTGACTACAATAGTAGTCATATGACTGAATTTCAGGCACTCAGCAGCATGGCTGTGTTTATGGCTGTTTGCAGCATCCCATGGTCACATGACTGCATTTTATGACCGTTTTTCCAAAAACTGGTCCTTGCATCTGGTTTTCAGCAAACCTGTGCCCATAGTGAAATATTGGTTCACTTAATGACTGCAGTGTTTGCTTAACGATAACCACAAAAAAAAAATCCAGTCAGTCACGTGACCAACCTGTTTTATCAAGACATATCAAGACTTACAACCGTGAATGGGCAAGGTCTATTAGGGCCATACATCAAGGAGTACCTGTATTAAAGGACTTTTGGTAGCGCTGCATTTAATGAAGGTAGTGACTTACGACTACAACTGGGCTCAAAATTTCCGTTACTAAGCGAGACGTTAAGTACGTTTTGCCCCATTTTACGATCTTTCTTGCCACAGTTGTTGAGTGAATCGCTGCAGTTGTTAATTTAGTAACACAGTTATGAAGTGAATCTGGCTTCCCCATTGACTGTGGTTGTCAGAAGGTCGCTAAAGGTGATGACATGACTCTGGGACGCTGTCATAAATACGAGTCAGTTGCCAAGCTGACTCTGAATTTGAATCATGTGACCATGGGGATGCTGCAACAGTCGTTAAGTGCGAAAAACGGTCATGAGTCACTTTTTCAGTGCCATTGTAACTTTGAACGGTCACTAAATGAACTGTTGTAAGTTAAGGACTACCTGTAATGGATATTCCCCCCCCCTTCCTTTCCTTAGGAAGCATTTGCATCAATGAAAAGCTTTGCTCTTACCACACAGAGTATCATTAGCCTAGTTACCAGCTTCCCCATTTCCCCCTATGATCTATTGGCATGCTAAAAACCAACCATAAAAAAGTAGGCCATAAATACATAAATCTTGCTAAATTTACGAAGCGTAAGCTTGAATAATTGTGGACAGGCAGGAATGAACAATTGCACAAAGAGATGGTCTTGCACGCAAGAAGGCATCCAGGAGGATGCAAACCTTTCCAGCCCAAATTCCACCCTTAGCGAGCTGTTCCAGTTTTCAATCTGTATTTTCGGCTTTCTCCCCATAGAAGGCATACGAATGATTTGATGTGCCCCATTTAGACTCAGAGGTTACCCTATGACAGTGGTGGTGAACCTATGGCACGCGTGCCAGAGACGGCACTCAGAGGCCTCTCTGTGGGCACGTGGGCCATCGCCCTAGACCCGCCTCCCCCTGCAGCCCCCTCCCCAGCAGCCCCCCCAGAGGAGAGTCACCCCCGAGCGCAGCCCACGTGGAGCAGCATAGCCAAGGACATGGTAGCCGAGCAGCGGGGACAAGACTTCACCCTCGCACCCGTCATGCGCAGTTGATGCTGTGGGGTATGGGTGGAGGGCGTGGCTGCCATGGCGCTGCTGGGCCGCCTGTGTGATCTGCGGTGGGCTGTGGAGGTGGTGGGTGGCCCCGCGGGCGGGCAGGTCGGGCGGAGGGGCAGTTTTTGGGCACTCGGACTCTAAAAGGTTCGCCATCACTTCCCTATGATGAACAGTTGAGAGAGTTAGGTAGAGGTATGTCCAGTTTATGAAAGAGAAGAATTAGGGGAGACATGATAGCTGTCTTCCAGTACTTGAGGGGCTGTCACAGAGAAAAGGGGATTGACTTGTTCTCCAAAATCCCAGAGGGCAGGACAGGAGGCAATGGGTGGAAGCTCATCAAAGAGAGATCTGATCTAGAAGTAAGGAGACATTTTCTGACAGTGAGAGCAACTAATCAATGGAACAGCTTGCCTCCCAGAGCTGAGCGTGCTCAAACACTAGAGCAGGGGTCTTCAAACTTGGTCCTTTTATGACTTGTGGACTTCAATTCTCAGAATTCCTCAGCCAGGCATGCTGGCTGAGGAATTCTGGGAGTTGAAGTCCACAAGTCATAAAAGGGCCAAGTTTGAAGACCCCTGCACTAGAGGTTTTCAAAAATAGACTGGACATACATTTGATTGGGATGATGTAAGACTCCTGCCTTGACCAGGAGGGTTGGACTAGAACAGGGGTCCCCAACTCCCAGTCTGTGGACCAGTACCGGGCCGCTGCATGCCAGCAACCGGTCCGCACAAACAAGCAAAGCTTCATTCGCAAGATGCAGGCAGCACACAAAACCATGCGCCCTCCGGTCCGCAGAAAAACTTCGCTCCACGGAACCTGGTGCCCAAAAGGTTGTGGACCTCTGGACTAGAAGACCTCCAAGACCTCCAAGATCCCTTCCGGCCCTATCTTATCTACTTCAAAGAAACAGAAACTTTAATCAAAGGTGCTCCTTGTCACTGAAAAGAGTAGTTCAAAAATTCAAAACAATTTTCTTGCTCTCATCACTATGATTCCATGTTCTGTGGCTGACTGAGGAATTCTGGGAATTGAAGTCCACAAGTCATAAAGTTGCCAAGTTTGGAGACCCCTGTTCTATTCACCATCCTGCTGATGAAACAGAAGGTCTGGCAGTTGAGGATCCCCTGTTGGTTGGCCAAGCTGGCTGATCCACTCTCCTCCAGACAGCAAGCATCCTTCTTCATACTTGCCTGGGCTTGGACTGCAAGGAAACCCAAAGACTGGATTCTGTAGGCATCTATTCAAGCAAGGTAGTTGTTAAGTGAGTTTTGTCCCATTTTATGACCTTCTCTTGCCACAGTTGTTAAGTGAATTACTGCAGTTATTACGTTAGTAACACAGTTGTTAAGTGAATCTGGCTTTCCCATTGACTTTGCTTGTCAGAAGGTTACAAAAAGTGATTTCATGTCCCCGGGACACTGAAACCGTCATAAATACATGCCAGCTATCAAATGTCCGAATGTTGACCATGTGGCCATGGGGATGCTGCAAAGATCATAAGTGTGAAAAACGGTCATAAGTCACTTTTTTTCAGTGCTGTGGCAACTTCGAATGGTCACTAAACAAATGGATATAAGTCGAGGTCTACCTGTGGACCTGCTAGTTTCTCCTTTCAGCCCAAACAATGGAACAACAGTTAATTCTGTACATCCAAATGTACAATAGCTGAAAGGATGGGATGGGGGGAGGTAGAGGACCTGCTCAGGATAACAGAAGGTGTAACAGCTGTCAGGTAGGCTATACGGGACACAGATCTACCTGTCTTCTGAACCCATGCTCCAAAGTAGCTCAAGTGATAGAAGCAAACCCAAAGGGCAGGTGATAACAATTTTATAGCTCTCAATTTTCAATCATTCATTTAGCAACCATTCAAACTTACAGCAGCTCTGAAAGGGGAAAAAAAGACTTACAACTGGTCCTCACACTTATGAGGACCGCATCCCCATGGTCCCATGATCAAAATACATGCTTGGCAACAGACATATATTTACAATGGTTGCAGTGTCCCAGAGTCATGGGATCACCATTTGTGACCTTCCCAGCCAGCTTCTGACAAAGTCAAAGGGGGAGCTGGATTCTGTTCATGACCGCATGATTCATTTAACAACTGCAGTGATTTACTTAACAATTGTGGCAAAAACGGTCGTAAAATCAGGCGCATCTCACTTAACAACTGCCTTGCTTAGTAACAGTAATGCTGGTCCCAGAAGTGATCATAAGTGAAGGACTACGTCTAGTGGGAATTGAATGTTGGAAATCCCAGGTGCAGATTTTAAAAAAATGATCCTGGTGAAGGGAAGGGAAGGAGCAAAAACTAGGACAGACATGATCTTTTGTCTAAATAAAAAGCAAGTTTGCTCCCCCTTTCTCCATGCAGAAATGAAGCTTCAGTTTCCTCTTGACCAATCCCCAGAGGCAGATCACATTTTTCCTTGCCCTCCTGCACTGTTTCTTTGATGTTACGCTGTGATCTGACTTTTTTGAGTTGGGGGTCAAGAGAAGAGAGACATCTGCAGACACAATAAAGATAAACCTTCATCGTCACTGTCTCTGTGTCCTCCAGGCCTCTTGCTTAGAGCACCATCCCACTTAAATTTCTCTTCTGTCTACTTGAAGGCTAAAAGAACGAGCAGCCTCAACTGTCTCCAGAGATGAACACTGATGTTTCTCAAGCATAGTTTTTTCTTTGTGAAATAGTATAACAGAATAACAGAGTTGGAAGGGACCTTGGAGGTCTTCTAGTACAACCCCCTCCTCAAGCAGGAGACTCTATACCATTTCAGACAAATGGGTATCCAACCTCTTCTTAAAAGCCTCCGGTGATGGTGCACTCACAACTTCTGAAGGCAGGTAGTTTCACTGATTAATTGTTCTAACTGTCAGAAAATTTCTCCTTAGTTCTAGGTTGCTTCTCTCCTTGATTAGTTTCTATCCGTTGCTTCTTGTCCCGCCTTCAGGTGCTTTGAAAAATAGCTTGACTCCCTCTTCTTGTGGCAGTCCCTTAGGGCCAACACATCTGGACTGCCAAACTGTAAAGCAGTGTTTCTCAACCTTGGCAACTTTAAGATAGATGGACTTCAACTCCCAGAATTCCCCAGCCAGTATGATCTAGAGCAGTGTTTCTCAACCTTGACAATTTTAAGGCATGTGGACTTCAACTCCCAGAATTCCACAGCCAGCATTGCTGGCTGTGGAATTCTGGGAGTTGAAGTCCACATGCCTTAAAATTGTCAAGGTTGAGAAACACTGAGCTAGAGTCCTTCAGGACTGGGATGAGATAAGTTATTTTATATTTCACAATATATCTTCTTGCAGACCCTGCTTGACAGACACAATTTAATAAGGAAATTATGTTCCAGATATCCCTGGAGACTTTAGGGGGCTGGACCCTTTCTCAGTCATAGCCACTCCCTCTGGAACACCTTGCCCCATCCATCATGCTGCCTGGGGAATTCTGGGAGTGGAAGTCCACATGTTGTAAAGTTGCTGAGATTGTGAAATGCTTCCATGGAAAATCACCTGATTTTTTTTAAAAAATATTTTTTCAAAGGATGTATAAGGGATGTGGAAAAACCCACATCAGCCTTCCACAATGATTTCATAGGCATTCTTAGAATGTACAAGAAGTTGATGGCTGTGGCCCAATTGCCAGTAAAAAGTAGAAAAAAATCAGAGAAAATCTTGTGTAGCTAGAACGGGAATCCTTGTTTATATTGTCTTCTGGGGAATGTTTTATGAATGGTGCAACCACATGGCAGCCTTGTTGCAAATGACCAATCTTGCAATGGCAGCCATTTTGTGAATGACCAACCTGCAATGGCAGCCATTTTGATGCTTCAGAATTTTATTATAAAAGTAGAAAAAGAAATAAATGTTAGGAAGCTAATAAAAAAACTCAGAAGCGTGCAAAGAGAAAGAAAGAAAAAATAAGTAGTGACTTCTGACTTTTTTCAATGCAGTAGATTCCAAAAGAAATAATTACAACCTCAATCTTTTGCTTTACGTTTCTCAGCATTTCAAGACTTTTCTCTAAGAACAAAATCATTGTAATCATCAAACCCTATAATCAATGTTTCGTTTTTTTCAGTTTCAAGCAAAAAGTCAAGAAACTGCTCTTTAATTAAAACAATGAATTTTGCCATCTCCGCCAACTCCATTTGCTATGGCAGCCATTTTGTGATTGGGCAAGTCCTGCAATGGCAGCTGTATTGTAAATGACCAATCCTGCAATGGCAGCCATTTTGTGAATGACCAACCAAACAATGTCTGCCATTGTGTGGAAAGGCAAGTCCTGCAGTGGCAGCCATGTTGTCAGTGAACCTACTACCTAACTTTAAAATAATAAACGTGTCTGCTGGTCCAAAAACCTTGCCTCGTCTCCAGTTAATAGATGTCCAGAACATTTGGGGGAGGAATTAATGGTTAATTTGCAAAGGTGGCACCAAACTTACCTCTTCTACCAAAAACATTTTTTCCTTGCAATAATATGCCCCTCTGAAAAGGCACATTCAGCAGGGCTGAAATAATTTATTCTTTGCTCTAATGGAAACTTTATGAAATACCTGCTACTTCTACCAAAATTACAACTTTCCAAATACAAACTACTGGAGGCATCTTTAGCAGCGGGAGCAAATCAGTGATAAATTGCAACATAAACACCTTTGAAAGTGGAAAAGTAATTTAGATGTTTGGGTGGGTGGAAGCAAGATCAGTTATTTGCTTAAAGAATTAATTGGTGGTTAGAAATGTTTTTCTCTATAATATTTAATTAACTTCAGAAACTCCCAACCCATAAAGATTACCTAGCAATTGTGGTTAAGGCAGGAGCTACTGACAACCGAATGGAACCTCCACTGCTCTGAAGCAGTCTATCGCAAAATAGAGGTAGTTCTCGACTTATGACCACAATTGAACCCAAAATTACTGTTGCTAAGCGAGACAATTGTTAAGTGAGTGTGATCCCATTTTACAACCTTTCTTGGCACAATTGTTAAGTGAATCATTGCACTTGTTAAGTTAGCAACGTGGTTGTTAAGTGAATCTGGCTTCCCTATTGATTTTGTTTGTCAGAAGGTTGCAAAAGGTGATCATATGACCCTGGGCCACTGCAACTGTCATAAAAGTGAGTCAGTTGTCAAGCGTCTGAATTTTGATTGTGTGGCCATGGGGATGCTGCAACAATTGTGTTAAAAAATGGCCATAAGTCTCCTTGTTCAGTGCTGTTGCAACTTTGAATGGTCGCCTAAATGAATGGTTGTAATTTGAGGATTACCTGTAACAAGGCAAAGAGAAGGGCCTGTTTCCACACAGTGCTTTGGATATTTCTGACTTCCCGGCTGGGGCCAAAAGATCAAATGAACCTTTGTTGCAATCCAGACTGGTTTTTCTTCAGGGTTGAAAAGACTGGCGTGCAAATCCCCTAATCCCTGCATCAGAAGTTTTCATTGTGTAGACTATAAAAGGAGAGAATCGCTTTGCATTCTTGTGCTTTTGCGTAGGTTTGGGTTTTGTGACGCTTTCGGCATGCAACTTGGGACATCACCAGAACCAGAGCCATCAGAGGTTTGGGAAGCTCAGCTGGAATCGTGAATCAAAACAAAAACAAAGTTTTCCAAATCCATGTCTTTACAGGAACAAATCTGGTGGGAATAAACCTGATAACCCCCATTTCAATATGTCTCTCCTCCATCCTGATTGTAACACAGACAAGCCAGGATGGGACAAATTATTACTTTTCATTTACCTATTAGAAGCATAATGAAAAGGGAAAGCTTTCCAGAAAATTTAAAAACGTGGCTTTCTTCAGGAAAAACCTTTGGGACTGATTTTGGAGACGAATTTAGGGTTTTTTTTTATACTGATATAATATTTATATTGTTCAGGGCTATCTGTAGAAATCAAAAAAAGTCAAGAAGAGGGTTATGACCGCTTGTTTGAAACCCCGACCCTTTTTACATGCATCACATCAGCTTAATAGGGTTGGGTACATTATTATCAGGCCCTTCATCTTTCTCCCTTGTGGCTGGGCAGAGCTTGGGGAAACAGAGGAAAGCCAATGTCAATTTCTTGAGTACGTACGAGTAAGGACCTGCCTCAACTAGATCTCCCAAAAAAACAGAACTCTTGAAACCGGCATTGTTTCAAAAGGAACTTTTATTGGGATTTAGTGACAGCTAGGAAGCAAAGCGAGGTCTGGGGAAAAAACCCGCGCAAGCAGTATATTAAAAGCAACATTCGTTACTCCTCCCCCCAGAGTCGCACTGTCTGTTTGAATCTTGGCCAATCCACAGATTGCATATTGTTTTGATAACTGGCTCCTTTGGCGCATTCCTCAAGGTCTGTCTCAGTTTCGTTTCCTTCTGGCTCCAAGCGCAAACTGTCTTCCAGATAAGGATGATGATATTTGGCCAACCACCAATGCTTCTTGTGGGCAATCTCCTTCCTTCCTTCCTTCCTTCCTTCCTTCCTTCCTTCCTTCCTTCCTTCCTTCCTTCCGTCCTTCCTTCCTTCCTTCCTTCCTTCCTTCCTTCCTTCCTTCCTTCCTTCCTTGGTGAAAGGAAGAGCCATGAAGGTGCAGAGATTAGAATGCAGTATTTTCTATTGTTTCTTCTCTCCTCTTTTTTTAACCCTTCCTTCCTTCCTCCCTTCCTTCCTTTCTTCTTTCCTTCCTCATTTGGAACAGGCAACTTTCTCAAAGTCAAAATCAATTTTTAAACTTTTCAACAGTTCCTAGTTGTCGCCCAAATTCTAGACGATTGCTTGCCCCTTACAGTCTACCATCAAGAACTTGTCTCATCATTTTTTCATCCCCAGATCAGATGTATCATGATTTTGGTACAGGCAGTTCTCGACTTACAACCACAATTGAGCCCAAACTTTCTGTTGTTGCAACGGTGTGAAAAACTGTCATAAGTCAACTTTTTTTTAATGCCGTTGTAACTTAGGTCATTAAATGAATGGTTGTAACTCGAGAACTTACCTGTATTAGGAATTCTGCCACCTTGCAATAATTAATGTTTTTCAATTTTGCACCAGACAGTGTGTATGACAAGCAACTGCCCAAATAAAGGCACTATTTTGATTTTTTGTTTTTACTCTTCCCTGATGATGCTCTGAGCATGAATCAATAATGCCAGGATGAAGGCATCAGATAAGTACTATAACACTCTTCAAGAAGAGCCTGTGACCCATTTTCCAGGTGCCTTCCTTAAGCTGGGACAACCTTTGGCTAACTCAACTGCTTTTGGTGGCACACCAATGGCAGAATTTAAACTGCAGAAATGTAGAAATTTCTCATCTCCCTGCAAGATTATGACAAGTGGGTCAATCAATTCCCTTTTCCATTATTACCGTAACAATCAGAGACTCCTCAAAGTGGGATTCTCAGGAACTGGTGAAATGGCACTTTGAAACAGAAAAAGCAGTTTGCACAAACAAGAAAACTGCCTGAACGGAATGTCCACATAAACATAAAGAGCATGTTGGCTAAAACATTTGTCTTGCACCATCTTAGAATTTCATTTGCAAATGCCTAAGGGTGTTGGGATCTATTAACGTCCAACTGCAGTAAAAATTTAAAGAGAGAGACTAGACATCAAGGAGACTTTATTTCTTTTTTTAAAAAAAATATTAAATGAATGCTGGGTTGTGCTTTTATGTCTTCTAATCATGGCCAGCTTTATTTTTTTATAATCTGTCAGAGGAAATAAAACATTAGCAAAGGGCAAAACGGCATGCAATGAGGATTTGGCAGAATTCTCCTCCTCCTCCTCCTCCTCCTCCTCCTCCTCCTGTAAATATTTTAATACTTCTTGCTGGCTCCAGGATTTACAGATTAGTTTCCAAAACGCTTGCCGGAAAATAATCATTTGATTCATGTGGGGAAAATAGATTTCTTCTTGACAAAAACCGTATATATTACTGAGGCTGAAATTAAACATTCTTATGGATGAACTCCATCTTTGTCTGGGCTAATACAACTAGTCCTCAACGTACGACAACACTTGAGCCAACATTTCCATTGCTAAGCAAGACAGTTGTTAAATGAGTTTTGCTCCATTTTACAACCTTTCTTGCCACATTGCTAAGTGAATCACTGCAGAAGTTAAGTTAGTAACACAGTTATTAAGTGAATCTGGCTTCCCCATTGATTTTCCTTGTCATAAGGCTGCAAAAGGAGATCACATAATAATAATAATAATAATAATAATAATAATAATAATAATAATAATAATAATAATAATAATAATAATAATAATAATAATAATAATTTAATTTATATACCGCCCTTCTCCCGCAGGACTCAGGGCGGTGCACAGCATATTAAAACAAGTACAAGTACAAAAACAAAAAATATAAACCCCTATAAAACAAAATTAAAACCAAATATTTGAAGCTGTATTTCTATTAAAATTATGCTTAAAATCATCCCTAAATAAAATCCTCCCTAGGTCAGGCCCGCTTGCTGGAAAAGCCATGTCTTGAGGGCACGGCGGAAAGTAAGGAGATCCGGAATCGTCCGGATCTCGGGGGGTAGTTCGTTCCAGAGGGTGGGGGCACCCACAGAGAAGGCCCTCCCCCTGGGGGTCGCCAGCCGACATTGTTTGGCCGACGGCA
>NW_015386401.1:1450465-1454665 GCF_001527695.2 Protobothrops mucrosquamatus | reverse complement strand
TGCCAATACAGACTGTGTACGGTCGGTGAGGAAGGAGGAGAACCACCGCATAACGGTGCCTCCCACTCCTAACTCACCGAGACGCCGCAGCATGATACCGTGGTCTACAGTATCAAAAGCCGCTGAGAGGTCCAAAAGAACAAGGACAGAGGAATAACCTCTGTCCCGGGCCCTCCAGAGATCATTAACCAACGCGACCGATGCCGTTTCCGTGCTGTGTCCCGGCCTGAAGCCCGACTGGTATGGGTCTAGATAGACTGCTTCATCCAGGTGCCGAGGGAACTGCCGTGCAACCACACTCTCAACAACCTTCGCCGCAAAGCGAAGGTTGGAGACTGGACGATAATTTGCCAACTCATCTGGGTCCAGGGAAGGCTTCTTGAGGAGGGGCCTCACAACGGCCTCTTTAAGGGCCGCAGGAAAGGCACCCTCCTGCAAAGAAGCGTTAACAATTCCCTGGAGCCAGGCTCGTGTACCCTCCCGGGCTGCCAGTACCAGCCAGGAGGGGCACGGATCCAACAAACATGTGGTTGCATTCAGCCTTCCCAAGACCCTGTCCACGTCCTCGGGAGCAACATGACCCCAGGAGACTGCAATCGTCATAAATATGAGCCAGTTGCCAAGCAACTGTGGCCATGGGGATGCTGCAGTGGGCGTAAATGTGTAAGCCAGTCATAGGTTACATTTTTCAGTCCTGTTGTAACTTTGAACAGTCACTAAACGAATGGTTGTAAGTAGAGGACTACCTATATTTAAAGGGAAAACCGTTCTTGGCCAATCATTTTAAGAGTGGAAAAGTGATTTACACTGATGGTGATTTATAGTGATGGTTATATTGTACTCAGTATGATGGAATACAAAGAGAGATTTTCTGTGCTAGAGAATTGTTATCCATTACAAAGTCAACTCTGTTCCATAATTAAGAAATTTAATAATGAGCATTCCAACATTTTATCTGTTCCTCAACTCTGGTCAATATCCAAGCCATCCTCCTGGTATATGTCTTGCAAATAAAAATATAAGCTTTGGTTACATCAGTTTTTACATTTTTAAACTTTTTTTAAATTTGCACATTGGTGTAATAGAGGTGCACTACAGATAGATCCTTGATTTAAGACCAGTTGCTTAGTGATTGTTCAAAGTTACGAAAGACTTACTTTGGGGTTACCTATGACCCAGATTTGAAGTTTGTCCCCCCTCCCATGGTCACATGACTCAACTGTTGGCCCTTGGCAACCAGCCACATTTGCAGCTGTTTGCAGCATCCCCTGGTTCTGGGACTGTGTTTTGCAACAGTTTTGCCGAAAACCAGAAGTCACTTGCAGTTTTCAACAAAACACATCCTTAATGAACCATTGATTCGCTTAACAACCATAATATTCATTTAACAACCCCTGCAAAAAGGTCATAAAAACAGGATGGTCATGTGAACAACTCATTTTATGACTGTCAACTACTTATGACTTGAATGGGCAGACTTCATTATGGTTTCAAGTTGAAACTGCTACTTGCAGTAGATTCTGGAACAAAATTAAAGGAGGGAGGGCTAGGTAGCTTCACCTCCTGAAGGAATGATAGGATAATACTCTAAATCAGGGTTAGGCAACCTTGGCTCTTTTATGACTCATGGACTTTGTTGTGTCCCGTGCCTGCAGAAGCAGGCGCGGGAAGTTGCAAGAGTCCCGGGCATTTGCAAAAGCTGCCCGGGACCAGACTGACCGGCGCCGGTCTTGCGCGCATGCGTAAGGTGGGAAAAGACTACCTTGTGACTGGGGGAATTGCCCGGGGATCGGAGAGTATAAATAGAGGCTTGCGCGCCTCTGGGGTTGTCGTTGTTCGTAGAATGGAGCAAACAATAAAGATTTGTTGGAGATGCTTCGTCTCAAGTGCCATTATTCCCAGGACTTAACACTGGCGACGAAGATGGGATACAGTCTCTACAGCTAAGAAAAGCTAGAAGACTCACCCAAAGAAGTCCGGGAAAGAAACGGCGTGGAAGTCAGCGTTATCTTGCCAGTACGGAATCGCTGGAGGGTGCGTGCGGCTGAAGAAAACGACCCTGATCCTCGAACGGTGTGAAAGTCAGCGTTATCCTGCCAGTACGAAATCGCTGGAGGGTGCGTGCGGCTACAAAGACGACCCTGATCCTCGACCAGGGTTTTGGAGACACATCTCAACTGAGAGATCAGCGAGCTGGAGAAATCAACTGAGAGATCTGGAAGTGGAGTGGCCAAGATTCTACGGCCCACTCGAAGCGCTCCAGTGACTGCAACCATCCACACGAAGGTGGACAAGCATTACCAACAGCTGGGAGGAGGTCCAAACATCGTCAGGACAAGGGCCCAGCTGAGATTCATTGCCTCGGACGCGGTGGACGCCAGAAGCGTGCAGAATCAAAGGCTACATCGCTACGAGCTGCCTGGGTCGACTGAAGGAAATTCTACTAGACTGCATGACTTGCCACGATACGGCGGTTCCTTCACACCCTTCTACCAAAGGTGGCGTCCATGACGGGCGCAGCATTGTTTATTCTAGGGGGGAGGGGTGTTGTGTCCCGTGCCTGCAGAAGCAGGTGCGGGAAGTTGCAAGAGTCCCGGGCATTTGCAAAAGCTGCCCGGGACCAGACTGACCGGCGCCGGTCTTGCGCGCATGCGCAAGGTGGGAAAAGACTACCTTGTGACTGGGGGAATTGCCCGGGGATCGGAGAGTATAAATAGAGGCTTGCGCGCCTCTGGGGTTGTCGTTGTTCGTAGAATGGAGCAAACAATAAAGATTTGTTGGAGATGCTTCATCTCAAGCGCCATTATTCCCAGGACTTAACAGACTTCAACTCCCAGAATTCCTGAGCCAGCCATGCTGGCTCAGGAATTCTGGGAGTTGAAGTCCACAAGTCATAAAAGAGCCAAGGTTGCCTAACCCTGCTCTAAATCATTCCAACCTTGGCAACTTTAAAATTTGTGGACTTCAACTCCCAGAATTCCCCAGCCAGCCTGCCTGGCTGGGGAATTCTGGGAGTTGAAGTCCACAGGTCTTAAAGTTGCCAAGGTTGGACACCCCGACTCTAAACAATAATAACAATAGTGATGATACTTTTAAAATCATCAAACATCAACATCTACTTATCCCATGTCCTTCAGAAGGACTTGATAGGTAGGTAAAAATGCCAATTCCAGTCTGAACACCTGGCTGACTGTGCAATGAACCACAATAAAATAATTAGCGAAAGGAACAGAGCTGGAAGAAAAACAGTATTTTCGGTGACCTTGGAGCTGAAATGAAATGTTTTTGATTAGACTCCAAATACTGCACAATTCAGAGAAGGAGTTGAGATAAAAACCCGTTTTGTTTTTATTTCCACTTCAATTAAATGTAAAAGCAAAGTAGATGAAGTTAATGCTTTGGATATCAAATAGCTAATCATTTTCTCTTTTAGTAAGTTTTTCTTTGCCATCTACTAACTTTTTTCCTATACTGTTTTATAAGAGAAAAAAAAAGGGGGGGGACATGAAAAAGTAAGACAGCAACAACAATAACAAAATGACAGATAATAGTGATTAAAATGAAGAAAAAAGATCCATATAAGGTTAATCTAAAACATCGTCTAGTCCAGGGGTGTCAAACTCACCACGTCACATGACTTGTCATGACATATCGCAACTTTTTCCCCCTTGCCAGACCTGGGGTGGGCATGGCTTCCTCGTGACGCATCTGGCCTGTGGGCTGGCAGTTTGACACCCCTGGTCTAATCCTTTAAAATGTTAAATCTAGAAACCTATTGCTCCATTTGCAAACTAAAACATTGCAAAAACTGATTAAAACCCCCACTTTTTAATGTCAGGAATTTAAATTTCTTTCCTTCGATATAAAATTGCTCTCTTCGCTGATTCCAAGTTCTTTAAAACTATAAATCTTTGTAAAATATCCAAATGCCATATTTCGGAAAACACCTCAGCATCTCATTGGTGTCTTGAACTACTTTCAGAGAGTCCTCGAGTTACAATCGACGTAGATCTCGACTGGCCCCCTGGTTTACTGGGGAGCTGAGAGAGATGAAACGTCGGAAAAGACGCCTAGAGAGCAGTTGGAGGGCCAGCCGAACCGAATCCGCTCGAACACAGGTAAGGATACATGTTAG
This sequence comes from Protobothrops mucrosquamatus, assembly GCF_001527695.2. Classification (NCBI taxonomy): domain Eukaryota; kingdom Metazoa; phylum Chordata; class Lepidosauria; order Squamata; family Viperidae; genus Protobothrops; species Protobothrops mucrosquamatus. The sequence goes on along the minus strand of NW_015386401.1, from coordinate 1,450,530 downwards.
ATCCTACCTAGTGGCGATGAGGATGACTAGGACTAACTACTACTCCTCACTCATCGCGTCATCAG
>NW_015386401.1:1447002-1448887 GCF_001527695.2 Protobothrops mucrosquamatus | reverse complement strand
TGGGTCTCCTCAGGGTGCCGTCGGCCAAGCAATGTCGGCTGGCGACCCCCAGGGGGAGGGCCTTCTCTGTGGGTGCCCCTGCCCTCTGGAACGAACTACCCCCCGAGATCCGGATTATTCCGGATCTCCTTACTTTCCGCCGTGCCCTCAAGACATGGCTTTTCCAACAAGCGGGCCTGGCCTAGGGAGGATTTTTAAACTGGGTTTTTTAGAAATTTTAATTATCACAACACAAAAATTTTGGTTTTAATTTGGTTTTATTCGGTGGGGTGTGTGGGTCTTTCTTTGTTTTAATAATGTGAGCCGCCCTGAGTCCTTCGGGAGAAGGGCGGGATATAAATTGAAATAATAAAATAAATAAATAAATAAATAAAATCATTAGCTTAGTGTCTGTTTGTAATTGCGATAGCACTGAAAAGAGTGACTTATCACCGGTCCTCACACTTACAACCCTCACAGCATCGCCATGATCAAAATTTGGGTTTTTGGCAACTGACATGTATCTACAGCAGTTGCAGCATCCCAGAGTCACATGATCACCATTTGTAACCTTCCCAGCCAACCTCCGACAAGCAAAGTCAATGGGGAAGCTGGATTTGCTTAATGACAATATGATTCACTTAACAAAAGCAGTGATCTGTTTAACAACTGCCCCCAAAAGGTTGTAAAATCAAGAATGACTCACTTAACAATCACCTTGCTTAGCAATGGAAGTTCTGGTTGTAAGTTGAGGACTATCTCTATATTGTACCTCAGGATTACAGCAACGTGTGTCATAATGTCACATTAGAAACTTTAATTTGATAACACTGTTTAGGAGCAGTTGTGTGGATCACACACACACATCGGTGGGGAACACTGACAGAACCGTCAATCTCTCCTCTGATTTCTCCACCTAGCTAAAGCCAAATCCGAAGAAACAGGATTTGAAAATTGCTAAAGCCCAACGCGGGTACGTGTCAGATTGATGGTAAAATACTCGAGTAAGAATAGATGTGCTCATTATCTTTGGGAGACACAACTTAGACAAATGAGGAACTATCCAGAACTCAGATGATTTACAAAATGTACAAACCATAGAGATCGTGCTTGGTGGAACGCTGTTGGAAAAATAGAAGGAACTACTGCAAAGGTTATGTCTGGGGCAGCTAAACGAGCATTATCTTCCCAGACCTCTTGTTAAAGCTTAATTAAAGCTCTTACAGAGCTTGGAATACACATGGACTGCTGCATGAGAGTGTTGTTTAAAGAAAGAAGTTTGGACTTGAGCCAGGTCAGAGAGCAGACACATTTAAAAAGAAATCACAATTCAGAACTGCAATTAAAAACTATGCCGTGATGAGGATGGGTATTCCGTTTGAAATTGCCCAGAGAACAAGAGTGAAGTATTTCCCCTCTCAGTTTCTCAGTTTGCAAACAGGAACTGTTTGTACCATCAAACTGGAGGATTATTTTAGAATAAATTTTAATGTAAAGTTCACACTAAAAAAAGAGAGATGTCTTTAGGTCTGCATTTCGCTTCCAGATTTATCCATTTCTTTACCTACTGTACAAGTGTGGCAAGCAATTTTTTCCTACTAGCTTGCATATTGTGAAATACACCAGCATTTCTGTAGCAATATTTATCTCTCTATTATTATTATTATTATTGGTTTGTGATTAGCAAGCTAGTGCTGTAAGATCTTGCAGATGTATTGGCTAACTATCGCCCGGTCTCCAACCTTCGCTTTGTGGCGAAGGTTGTTGAGAGTGTGGTTGCGCAGCAGTTCCCTCGACACCTGGAGGAAACAGTCTATCTGGACCCACTCCAGTCGGGCTTCAGGCCGGGATACAGCACGGAAACGGCATTGGTCACGTTGGTAAATGATCTCTGGAGGGCCCGGGA
>NW_015386401.1:1425807-1446282 GCF_001527695.2 Protobothrops mucrosquamatus | reverse complement strand
ACATGGCTTTTCCAACAAGCGGGATTGGCCTAGGGAATTTTAGTGGGGTTTTTAAGGGAAATTTTAATTATTAGGCCATTGCAAATATTTCCTTTTAATTTGGTTTTAAATTGATATCTACTGTAATATTGGTTTTATAAGGCTGTCAGCCGCCCTGAGTCCGGTAAGGAGAAGGGCGGGATACAAATCAAATAAATAATAATAATAATAAAAAAATGCCAAATGTCAGATATCACTAACTTTCTGTTTATATATATGGTGCATCTATAGTAAGCTTCTCTTCAAAAATAAATCTAAACAAATTACATCTGCTTCTGTACCTGGAAGATGCTCTTTTGTGAATTTCCTGTTTTAATGGCATCAGGTTGGTCTAGAAAGGAAGGCAACACCGGACCTTTGCTTGCTGCATTTCAAACTCTGCAAATCATTGGTTTCCTAGCCTAAAATATGGCATTTTCTATATATATTAAACTACTAGCTGTACCTGGACACGCGTTGCTGTGGCTCAGTCTGGTTAAATGGAAAAGAAAGAAAAGAGAAAGCGCACGTTTGTAATATGTTTAATTTCACAATGCTTATGAGTATACAATATTTTTGTTGTTCCATTGTCTGTGCAAATATAGAGATTGTCTGGTTTGCCGACTCTAAAACACGCAACATATAATTGTCCATGTGAGAAGCAATCCGTGTCTAGATCTAAACCGCACAATTCTAAAGATTGGCCCTGAGCTTTGTTGATGGTGATTGCAATCAAATTGGGAATTGCAATCTCTTAAATTGAAATCGTAGCATGTGTTGCTTTTACGTCCAACAGACGGCGCTGTTTTTCAAAAAAGCATGTTTTTACCTGTCACAGGTGTGACATCTATATAATGGTAGGTATATAAAAACATGCGCGTATTCGAATGCAACGTTGTGTCAAAATTTCAAAGCAATCGGTGAAGAACTTTCGGAGATTTAAGATTTTGAACAAACGAACATTTACATTTTTATTTATATAGATATGCACATTCACAGCCCCAAGCAACCTACCACATATTTATTTACTTATTAGATTTTTTTATCCTGCTTTTATTACTCAATGGAAATCAAATATTACTCAAGTAACTCCATGCAAGAATCATACACAATACTCCTTCCTCCTCCTATTTTCCCCATTACAACAACCCTGTGAATTGGGCTGAGAGAAAAAGGGACTGGCCTGAAGTCACCCAGCTGACTTTCCTGCTTAAGGCAGGACTAGAACTCACAGTCTCCTGGTTTCTTGGCCAACACCTTAACCACTAGAACAAATTGGTTCCAGTTATCCCAAGCATTCCTTTTATGTTTATCCATAGTTACATGAAACAGTCAGAGAGACCATTTATATCCTCAATGAGTGTTTCACAATCTTAGCAATTCTACGATGTGTGGACTTCAACATCCAGAGAACTAGGAGGAAGTTGGTCATGCCCTTGCTGTTTCTCAACCTTGGCAACTTTAATACGTGTGGACTTCAACTCCCAGAATTCCCCAACCAGTATGAGAGAATGGCTGGCCCAGCCAGCTTTCATGCCAATGGCATGAAATAGGTCAACCTATTTTCCAAAGCACCAGAAGGCAGGACAAGAAATAATGGACGGAAACTAATCAAGGAGAGAAGCAATCTAGAACTAAGGAGAAACTTCCTGATAGTGAGAACAATTAACCAGTGAAAAATATTGACTGAAGCATAAGATGAAACTATTTCTAACATGTTCCTTCTTTCAAATGCAGCCAGAATAAAATAGAGGATAGTAATTTATACTTTCTAGCATATGTTTTAGCCCATTTAGTCATAATTAAAATTGCACCTTGACTCCCCTCATGTTTTCATTAATTCTACACCACAAGATTATACTATCTTCAATGCAGCTTATAACATCCTTCTCCCTTTGCTTAGTTCCCCAGACCCAGTATTTATCTATTTTTGTTTACAAGTAACCCTTCGCTTATGACCACAACTGGGATCAGAATTTCCATTGTTAAGTGAGTTGCATCCAATTTCACAACCTTTTTCGCCACAATTGTTAAATGAATCATTGCTGTTGTTGTGAATCACGTGGTTGTTAAGTGAAATCTGGCTTCCCCCATGGACTTTGCTTGCTGGAGGCCACTTGGGAAGGTCGGAAATGGCGATCACATACCCTGGTGTAGGAAGTTAGCACCCACCCGCCCTCCTAGAGAAGGAAATATTTAGCGGATATTTAAAAAGATTATATTTCCCCAAAGGAATACAGTAATGGAGAAAGAAACCGCCCCCATAAACTAGCTCACAGTCTCCCCACCCAAAGCAAAAACCAGCTTTTTAGAAATGCACACTTTCTAATCCATTCAGGAAGGTTGGGGCAGGAAGGCTGGAGCTGAGGTGATTACAAAGACAAAGACTTCTGACTTCTGGTTTGCCGCTGCGGGTGCCGCAGATGCTTGAAAAGCGAGCTCCGTCTTCCACATCCGATTTCCCTTTGCTGGGGGACCCTGGAAAGGGTCGAAAGTCACCCTGTAGGGGCGACGAGCAAGGAGGGACCCCCGCTTCATCGCGGGAGGGCAGCAGCCCTTCCGCTTGATCCGGGGCAGCCCTCCAAACTGACAGAGGAAAGACCGGCCATAGCAATATGGCCCGTCATTAGGCTGCAGACAGCCGGAGTCAAATCTACTATCAAGCACTTCGAAAGCAACGCGGATGAAACTGGGTGAGATCTGATCTTCTCTTTACCCTAAGTACCTTTCTTCCTGTAAAAGCTGCTCGAAATATCTATGCCCCTGTGAGGAGAGAGGGAAGGGAATTTCTATCCCACCCTCTAAGAATAGAGGCGTCTGACTACCCAGGGGAATCAAAGCATTAAAAGAACAATTTTAATCTAATTGGATTTATATGTTCCTGAAACTTGGGGACCAAAACTTTTCCTATTTTTACTGGAGACTCTTGTTTTTATCTACAAAAAAAAAACAAATAAAATTGGAAAAAGGATTAGAAAAATTTTGGACTTAAAAAACCTTAAATGGCATCGGTGACATCTTGTGGTGAAGTTTGGTATTACAATTTGCTATTTCCTAAAAGAGACTTGGTTTGAAGCCCAGACCTTAGATAAGACTTTTCTGACCTTGGCATCACCTGTGAGAGACTTAGCTGTAAGAGAACAGCTGGGCGGCATAACTGGCCTACTTGAACTGTGAATGTAAACCTTTACTGACTTTCAGAATTATATGTGGGAAATTGCTTTCCTATTTCTTTGCTTGAGGAATATTGGTCGCTATATGAGATGTTGAAATACCTTGGTCTATAAAATTTTGCTTGACAAACAACTTTTATTAGAAAGACTATTTATAAACATGTGAAACAAATGGATGAAGACCAGGAAAAGATTCTTTCCATGTTGAAAGCAATACATGAAACCATTTTTTCAGCTTGTGATAAAATAAGACCTAACATAAAAGATCAAGATGCCAGCTTAGATACACAAACCCAAACTTTGACTACAACCAAAGAACCAACAATGCAGAGGATAACAGAAGAAGTGGGACAATCAAATATTAAGACAGAGGACTCAATTGACCAACAAACACACCTGATGGAAAATCCAGAAAAGGAAGTTACAACACTACAAATAGAAATGACTTTCTATATAAATCGGAAGAAATTTGAGAAAGAAGAATAGATTGGATGGAAGACAAATATATCAGAGCAAGCATGGGGAACTGGAATAATAGGGAGACAATTTAATGAATACAATGGGCTAGTCATTCCAAAAAACTGGCAACTAAATGGTCTCCTTTATTTCAAATAACATATATAATAATAGAGGGAGATCTATTTGACGATCTAAAAGCACTGATATGGAAGCCTAGTTGGCAAAGGATGAAAACCAGAATAAGGTTGAAGAAAATTGGGGTTTTGACTTATTAGAGGAGATTTCATATTATTAATTAGAGGGTTAAAGGGAGATGTTGAGATAAGGGGAATTTTGGTTATTAGATGTAAAATACTTGGAAATTGGTTGAAAAGAAGGATTTCATCTGTTTAATATTTAAAAATTATACTTAAAAGAGAAAGTAAATTAATTATTATAAATATTTTGATTTATTGATTTATTGATTAACCCAGGTAATATACATAATGGTTTTGATTTATTAAAGGGGATATTGTATTATTAAGTAGATGATTTAATATGGTGGGAAATAGATAACTTTTAGGAAATAGAACAAGATTACATTCAAATAGATAAAATGTGTATTTTGGATATTATATTTTGTTATGAATTGAGACAATCTTGGTTACCCAAAGTCTGAAAATTATAAATATCAAAGGTTAAATTGGAATGTTGATGAGAAACTAAAAAGTGGATAAAAATTAATACCAGGATATGGATTGTTTATGAAGATTGAATGTAATTAAGAAATGTATAAGCTAAAATTTATTGATGAATGTAATAATGTTTTTTATTGAGTTGATATAACTAGAACTGTACTAGCTTGAATACGAGACAGTATATGTTAAGACAGTGGTTCTCAACCTTTTTAATGCCGCGACCCCAACCGGTCATAAGTCGAGGACTAAACCGGTCATAAGTCGAGGACTAAACCGGTCGTAAGTCGAGGACTAAACCGGTCGTAAGTCGAGGACTACCCAACCGGTCGTAAGTCGAGGACTTTCCCTGCCCAGGAGCACCGTGCATGCGTGGTTCCGCCCCCTGCGCCAGCCGAGGCATAGCTGGCAAGCGGCAGAGACGGAGCAGGCCGACCACCAGCTGGCCCAGCCCAAGGGAGGTAAGGCAACCGCCGGAAAAGGGGGAAAAATGGCGGACAAAAAAAATGGTGGACAAAAAAAATGGTGGACAGCCTTGCTTGGCGACCCCCATGAAATGGTCGATCGACCCCAAATGGGGTCCCGACCCACAGGTTGAGAACCACTGTGTTAAGGGAAAAAGAGAAGAAATATCTGATGTGGTAACCTGAGATTTGCGCTAAAGATTTTGTTATCGAACTATTGATTGACCCAGTCACCATGTTGCTTTTTAAATACCTAAATGTAAAATTGGAAAATTAATAAAATATTGTTAAAAAGAAAGAAAGACAAAGACTCCTAAAATCTACATCCCCCACCCAGAGAAGCAGGACATGACACAATAGGATTAACCCACCACCATTAGAATACCAAAAGGCACACTCAGGCTCAGGTCAAAGTTCATAACACAGGAACAAGAACAATCTCAGACAGGAATAACTCCAAGCTTCAAAAGAGTCTAGCAGATAATATTAAAAATATGTTCCAGGTCTAAATTTTATAATATTTTAAGAAAGAAATTTAGAGATGATTTGGTATGATATAACCTGAGCAGCTGTGGCTGAAGGGTTCATGTTGCTTCTTCACTGGTGAACACTGCAAATGGGCCAGGAGTCCCAGTTTCATTAGCGTGACATTTCTCATACCTTAATTCTTCTTTTCTTTTCCTTTTACTTACTTCCTCTTGATCCTTCATATTATGAAATCCTTTCAGTTAAGGACTTGGCTGAGCGACTGAATAATGCTTCTGCCAAGGGTGTGTCAGCTTGTTAAGCTAATAGATTTGCCTTCTCCAGAATTAGCCCCACACGCCACAGTTGGCACCCAGTTTCAGTAGCAGACGGGTTCCCAGGGCACAAGTCGAAAAGCTGGTCTTGAGGCAAGAACCATGGACTGGAAACTTCACTCGGTTCAATATTGTCTCAGGAACATCTTTTTCCTCTTAATGCTTTGTTTCCATATATGGATTTCAGGTAGGGCTTCTTCTTCTTTTTCTTCCAAAGGTTTTGTTCTTGAGCAATAAAAGTGGCTTATCCTGAAGACCCTGGGCGCCAATTTCCAAGACTATGTAGTTGATGCTCTCCTTTTTTTCCTCTTTGTCTGTGGTGCCTTTGAGTCAGTCTTAACTCCTGGCAACTACATGGATAAGTCTACACAGCTGGAAGTGGTTCACCATTGCCATCTTCTTCCTAGGGCTGAAAGGGAATGAGGGACTCAGAGGTGGTTTCTACGCTTAAGACAGGATAAAAACTCAACATATGCTGGTTTCTAGCCCGGTGACTTTAACCACTATACCAAACCAGCCCTCTCCTTTCATTTGAAAGGGATATAATTAAATATTTCTACTAAAACACAAATGTGATTATGGAGAGGAAAGGAAGCTGAAAACTAAAAAGCAAGTGGCATTCCTGCCACTAAAATTTAATTGTTTAATCTACTCTTCTTATATTGCTTGGCATTAAAAAAAAGACAGATTTTTAAATTCTCCTTAGAGGAAATCTCTGGATTCTGGTCAGACCACAGAATTCTGATGATATATTAGATTACATAGATTTGTTCTGCTCCTGTCACCACAGTAAAATAGCAGTTATTCAGGGACAGGATCAGTTATCAGCCTGAAATCTGAACCTGATAGTTAAATAGTGACGTGTTTTTATTTTTTTTTTATCACTGCTCACATTTATCAGTACAAAAAAAGAAGAGCTTGTACTTCAAAATATTAAATATATTTATTTATAAATTGTATAAATGTACTACTGTACTAATGTATGTATGAAATATACATAGTATATATACCTTGTGAAATATATCTCCAAATATACATATATTCTACTGTGTACGTTCGGTATACTAAGCATTAGTACAGTTTATTTTTTAAAATAAAAATAATTAAATAGATGTTCCAATATTTTCTTCTTGCACTCCAGTGAGTCATCTTGCATAGTCCTGGACTGTTCATTTACCACTTTTGAAGTCCACTAATATACAGATGTTTTTGTAGTTCCTTTTTTAACAAGAACAGACCCAATTTGTATTGGCCAAACCAAATAGGTTTGTTGGAGCGCAATTATTTAATGCATTTAATTAAACAATCATCCTTCGCACTTCCAAAATTATAAATAGATGAACTGGTGTTCAACATTTTCTTCACTAAAATTTGCAATGAAAAATGAGTACATTAGAATGCAGACCCCAGGGAAAATTCATGGCTAGTCTAGAAAAAAGAAGGACTAGGGATGACATGATAGCAGTATTCCAGTATTTGAGGCACTGCCAAAAAGAAGAGGGGGTCACAGCCCCTTCTCCAAAGCACCTGAAGGCAGAACAAGAAGCAATGAATGGAAACTAATCAAGGAGAGAAGCAATCTGGAAATAAGGAGAAACTGCCTAACAGAACAATTAACCAGTGGAACAACTTGCCTCCAGAAGTTGTGTTTGCTACTTGTCTCAAATGGTAAAGAGCAGGCATGTCAAACTGTCGGCCCGTGGACCGGATGCGTCACCCCGAAATCGTGCCCACCCCATTGCTGGCAATGGGGAAAAAGTCCCGATTACATCGCGCAACGTCACGTGACGCCGCGAGTTTGACATGCCTGGTATAGAGTCTCCTGCTTGAGCAGGGGGTTAGACTAGAAGACCTCCAAGGGGTCCCTTCCAGCTCTATTCTGATTGAATTTAATTCATTACCAATTATGCACATAGGGGCACTTATAGAAATATGTACTGATTTTGCGTCTTCGATGGTGCAGAGAAATTTGAATGCAAGCTTTTGAAACAAAATGGTGCATGTTAGAGTTTCAAAAATTTTAATTACTAACAATGTTACCTTTGTAAACATTAGAAGAGCCAATTTTATTGTGGTGAAGTGGTGAGAAGGCAGGTACAGAGTCTGAAAAAGAACAAGGATGCATGTTTCTTTTTATCTTGTTGACATATCTCCCTATGATTAGGGACATCCATGGGTGTGGGGGAATCAAAAATGCCTATTTTCATACATTTACAGATTAAAAGAAGTGGGACTTCCATCAATTGGTCATCAATTTGACTATGTTGTTTAAAAATATAAACTATCGCAGCCTTTTTCTTATTTTCTTCTTGTGATAACACAGAAGCATAAACATCTGACAGTGGTTTGTTAAAAGAAGTGGTTTAATATACAACATATAACAATATTCAGGGAGCATACAGACACAGTCTCTTAAAGAGATACTACCCCCAAATACTCTGCTGACTCATTCTCTATATATCACTTCTGCCGGTCAGCTACTAAATCATAATTACCTTGACAATTTTTATCCCTACCTCACAAATACTCATGCCCCAGAATCTCTCTCTAAGCTAAATAGAAATGTAATACTACTTAGGACCATATGGTTTTTTTCCTTTTCTGCTTGATTTTCATATGCTAATGAATAAAAAATAATAAATGGGAGGTTATCACATTGCCACTCTAAAGATAAGCCCTCTCTTCTTGGGAATTTGCTTAGGGAAAAATTAGAAAAGTTGTTGGGGTGGGAGGGACCTTATCAGTTTGTTTTCTGCTCAGTGAATGTTTCCGGGATGGTCACAACTGCTGTAGCAGCTACTTTATAGTTTGGAAGCTTTTTCGTTGTGATCATAATTCCAGATCTGCCCATCAATTGAGCTGCTACATTTTCCTGTTCCTTAGTGACCTGATGTGTTTTGCCAACATTCAGACCTGTGATTTTGAGGCTTGGCCCAGATGACTTTCAGATTTGGCTTCTTTGTTTAAAACCGTGAAGTTGCATCCCAGGGCATTCGCTGAGTTTGTTTTTTTTTTAAAAAATTAAAGATGGCATCTGCATACAATTTAAGCCTTCCTCCTTTTTGTATGTGCGCACACCAAAGGGGTGGGGCTTTAAGTACACAGTTGTGATTGTCCTCTTCGCTTTCTGAATCCTCCTATGAAATCCCTCTTGTACCCACTTCATATTAAATATATTTCTCACTTCTACCAGCCTTAGAGGCAACATACTAAGTCTGAGGTTAAATTGGCCACGTGATGTGTGTTTCACATACTTTTCCATATAACAAATTGGAGGAAACAGTATAGAAATTAATCATCAGGTGTAATTAGAAACTGGTTTATGTTTGTGATCTGCCAAACTATTCTGGTAGTTAAGCAACAAAAACATCTAACATGTTTGGTGTGTTGGAAACAATAGTTGACAAGGATGCAGAGAAGGATAAAGAGGCAGTTTTGTCAGAAAAAACTGTTCTGTTTCTCGCGTTGGTAGGCGTTGACACGAGGCAGAGTAACAACAGGTCCTTTCTTTATTCAGGCTTAAACAGAACTCTCTACAAAATGGCTCCGCCCCTTTTTATACATTCACCCTGGGGCGTTGTCAGCCAATGAATGCAACATATTTTCCCGCTCAAACGCATGCTCAGTAACTCTGAGACAGCCTGTCTGGCTCAGCAGGCCATGTGGTCTGCCAAGGTCTCAGTGCAGCTCCCTGCACTTGCTCCATCAATCAAGCTCAGGACATAACAAAAACCATATACTTCCTCCTATTATCTTTCAGATAATGGCAGTGAAGGGTATTCTTTACTGACCAGGAATAGATTATTTGCCATTGTGACGGGGTGGGAGAGAAGGAAAAGGCCTGTGTGCTTCAGATTAGTTAGATGGGACTCAGTCACAGGTTTAAAGGTTTCCCCTGTCCAGCCATGACCGACTCATCTCCGATTCTCAGCTGAGGGAGCCTTGTTGTCTGAGAGAGACGCTTCCATCACCATCAGGCCAGCGTGAGAGTACAGAACTCAGAAGCCTCCCCACCGAAGCAATACCTATTTATCTACTCGCATTTACATGATTTCAAACTGCTACCTAGGTTGGCAGGAGGTGGGATGAGTAATGGGAGTGCACCCTGTTGTGCAGCATGGCTTTCCAGCTGAGAACCCCAGGGTCTTAACCTCTGAGCCATTGCACCACCCACTCAATCACAACTCTTCACAATTTGAGCCAGGGTACCCAACAAGTACATTCTTATTGCTGAGAATTCTGGGAGTTGATGTCCACAGCTCTGGGAGTTAAAGTCCACACACTGGGAAGACACCAAGGTTAGGGAGTACTGGTATTGTACATTTATTCTCTATTCTGCCTTTACTATATGCAATATGTATTTCTGTTTACATTTTTATTGGAGAAATTTGGAGAAGTAGCAGAGAATTGAGTAACTGAGCTGACATAATCTCTGCACCCTCTTACAATTTCTTTGCTCCGTTGGAAATCAGTAACTCTACCTTCGTATTTTCATTGTGATTTTTAGTTTATAATCAAATGAGAGTAAAGTAAACGTAGTGTTTTATATTATAATATTAGAATAGAAATGGGTCAATAATGTTGATTATTCAATGCTGTGACTTTATCATAAAAAGTGGAAGATTCCCCAGATGTCTGGTAAAAGCTGGGATCTGTTGAGATGCTTCCAGGCTTATCAAAGCCCTGAAGACTTTTGGATTTAAGGAATTGTAGTGTGGATTGTGCAGCATTGTGCAGTTCTTTGGATTAGAGGGCCAAATAAACAATCCTTCTTTTGCACAACTTGGTTTCTGGTAACTCTGTTCTAGATTTACTTTTCTCTGGGAATGCCCCAGGACCTTCTACAAGCAAACATTGGGCTAGATGGACACTTTATATTGAGATATTGTTACTCTATTAGAAAGCAATTGCCACCCAAAGAGGATTATCACATCACATAATTTTTATACAGAATTCCTTAGAATATTGAAATTGCTTGGTGTACTTTATAGCAATAGTCACAATCTTGAGATACCCATTCATGTTTAGGATGGACCTGGCCTAATGTGTCAAGCAATTAAATTAAGTTGAGTCATGGATTCCAGCTGTGGTACACAATCTAAGATGTCCAACTTTGTCACAAATATACCAATTGCGGAGCAAGTAAAGCAGTATGCCCTAGAGGCTTTTGCCACAAACGATGTGTAGAAACCACAGGGACGTAGAGGCAGGTTAAATATTGAGAAGATTTTCCAGACAGTAAAAGGTGTCAACCAGTGCACCATGTCAATTCCCAAGATAGTGTGTTCAGTAGATATCTTCAAACAGAGACGGGATACTGATTTCTGATATTCCAACCCTGATTTTGACCATTAGGAACAATTCTGTAACTCTGAACAAGAATCTGCCATGTGAATTTATTCCACATCTTGGGTCTTTACAGAACAGCCCACTCCCTTTTGTATAGTATCCCGTTACATTCTTGACAAAGTGCTACCAAGGTCCTGCAAAGTCCTCTGTTCTCAAGGCTTAACCCATCAATCTTTCTTTTGCACAACTTGGTTTTCAGCCCCTGCTCGTCCTTCTTGCCCTTTTCTGGACCCACAACAGACTGAGAATAACAGTTACTTTCAAACTGTGAAAAGCATATACTTGTTTTCAAACTTCTGTAATGCACCACTGAACCCATTGTTCATGACAGGAACTACAAGATACAAAACAGTGATTATATACTATCAGTTCTGGTTTCCATATCTGACATCCACTATTCCTCTTCCAGCTGTTTCTCCCACTTCCAAACCTCCAATGGCAACCGAATGCTTTACGGTCAACTTCATTGCAACTAATTTGATCTATAGGCCACAGATGGATAATCCCAAGTCAAAGCTCTTCAGCTCAGCGCAAGGAGTCTTCGGTAACTTGGTGAGGAGACAAATGCATACTTACCCAAGTAGCTCTTCCACATAAGATTTTCACAAAATAGTCAGCAATAGTGTTTTACTACCAGCAATAAATACATAGCTTTTCCTTTAAACCTAGCTGGGACAGATATTGAACACCAACAACATTGGTCCTGAATTGATCAACTGTAGTATATCAACGTTAAGGTAAGTAATATGGGATGGAGATTTTTTTTGTGCTATCTAAATGCCCTGTTATGGGGATGACTTCTCACAACATTTACAGTACTTGAGACAACCCATAGTTTGTTTCAGCTTTAGTCTGTAACACATCACATTTATATAAAAATCTCTAAAAGACTCATTTCCTCATCTTCATCCCAAAACATTTCTTTCTTCAATATTCATTTCCTACCACTGTGTTGGAGGCTCCATGGTTAGCTTCCTCCATGCCTTCCCAAAATCAGGTTTGAAGTGGAATTTAAAATTTAAAAACACCAGATTAAAAATACTGTCTGAAAACTTCCAAACCTTACCTCTGTGAAATCATCCAAAGTCCTCTACGGCCTCTCTGGATCTGTCTCAAGTTGTGTTTTTCCATTCTCAGATCTGTGAATCAGGGTAGGAACACCGGAGTAGACAGTGTCTGTTGCTACGGTAAAACCGCTACAGCTCCCCCTTTTGATCGAGTGAACATATATCGCAAATTCATAAATGAGACCAACGGTTTCACCAGGATGGAGAGGTACAACCTGTATCCAAACAGCCTTTTTGTTAATGGTAAGAAGCAGAGATTGCTTTCATGGCTAAAGAGGTTATGAGGTTGGCTGGCTTTGAATCGGTTCTGACCAGTGTTACCGGTATCTAACGTAAGTGATAGTTCTTCTCTGTGACACAAAGGAGAAATGCCAGAGGGCTACAAAGCTTTCTTTAGCTTTACCAAACTCGGGCTACAAAAGTTCAGATGACCAGTAGTTTAAACAACGATGTTTATTAAGCCGTCTTGGTCATTTGGAATTTTGCAGTCCAGACATGCTGGTTCTGTTCTTCTCGATGATTTTTTTCTGACACAGTCTCAGGACCTCCTTACAAGAAATCATTGGACTAGGTCAATGGTGGTGAACCACGCGTGCCAGAGGCGGCACTCGGAGCCCTCTCTGTGGGCACACGTGCTGTCGCCCCAGCCCCGCCTCTCCCTGCGGCCCCCTCCTCACCAGCAGCCCCCCTGGAGGAGAGTCGCCCATGGGCACAGCCCGCACGGAGCAGCGCAGCCAAGAACATAGCCGGGCAGCAGGGACAAGACTCTGCCCTCATGCCCCATAGCATGCAGATGATGCTGCGGGGTGTGGGCGGAGGGCATGGCTGCCATGGCACTGCAGGGTTGCCTGGGCGATCTGCTGCGGCGGGCCATGGAGGCGGTGGGTGGCCCTGCGGGTGGGTGGGGCAGGGGTGGGCGGGGGCAGAGCAGGCAGGGCGGGAGGCGGAGCGGGGACGGGGGCGGTTTTGGGGCATTCGGTCTCTAAAAGGTTCGCCATCACTGGACTAGGTGGACACTTTATATAGGTCACAAGGCCTACTTAAACTAAAGACTGCTGCTATTTGGGGACCTTCAGGATAATTCACAACCCTACTATCTGAGATTCGTTGAGATGGAGTAGTTGGAAGTATGTAGGAGAAATTTATCGTAACTTTTTTTTCTCATGGTGGAGAGCTTGAGAGCGACTTCCCATATCATTGTTCTTTTATGCCTTCTTTAGTGACTCTCTTTACATTTTTACAACTCTGTTTTCATTTCAGATTACCATGAAGGATCACAACCGACCAGTAAGTACACCTTTACAGAGGTTTCTTGAGCCATGGAATCCAACTGTGGTACACAATCCTTCTACATAGGATTTTCATAATATAGTCAGCAATAGTGTTTTAGTATTGGCAATAATTACATATTTTTTTTCTTTATGCCTAGCTGGGAAATATATTGAAAAACAGTGACATTGGTCCTGCTTTGATCAACTGCCGTTTATCAACATTAAGGTAAGCAATATGGGTTGGATATTTTTTAGGGATCCGTAAATACAGTGCTTTTTTTCTAAAAAAAAAAAAAAAGGTGCCAGAACTCACACACGTCATACAACCCGCCTTGCCTACCCTACAAGGTTCCATCCAAAAAAGGTGCTGGAACTCCGTTCTGGGCGTTCTATGAGAAAAAAAGCCCTGCGTAAATGCCCTTCTGTGGGGATTAATGGATTCTAATATAGATCTCTCACAATACCTTGTCACATTTGAGAGAATCTATAGTTTATTTCAGTTCCATTTTTCTACATGTCACTATTATCCCCATTCTGATTTCTAAAGAATTCGGTCCCTCACTTTCATCCGAAACAATTTCTTTGCTTCAATGTTTGGTTGAAATGAGCTTGAAAATAAAGAGGGGCATACTAAATAGTCAAACTGGCGGGAAGAAAAAAAAATGATACAAAGCAGTGTCAAGAAAAGAATCAAGGATATATGTTGCTGAAATACAGCAGAGCTGAACTTGAAGTCGTTTCATACTTCAGATTGCCAGGTAAGTTCCAAGATCTGTACACCTGTTGTGAATATATCTTTATTTGGATCTTTTCCTTCTCAGACCTGTAAATCAGAGAAAGTACACTGGAGTAGACAGTGTGTGCTGCTATCGTAAAGCCGCTACAGCCCCGCCTTTTGATCCAATCAATATATATCAGAAATTCGTAAATGAGACCAACCGTTTCACCAAGATGGAGAGGTACAACCTGTATCCAAACAGCCTTTTTGTTAATGGTAAGAAGCATTAGGTTTGCTTTCGTGACTAAAAACCTTTGAGGCTGTCCAGCACTGAGTTACTTCTGACCAACATTATCTAACTTAAATAGTAGTGTGTCTCAGTGACAGCAACAAGAGATGCCAGTGGGCTACAATTTTTTTTCCTATGTCTACCGTATTTGGGTTATAAAAATCTGGATGATCACTAGATGGCAGCAGTGCTTATTTGCACCTCATGGTCATTTGGAATTTTGTAGTCCAGAGCTGGTAACTCTGTTCTAGATTTACTTTTCTATACGAATGCCCCAGGACCTTCTACAAGCACACATTGGGCTAGAGTTAGATGGACACTTTATATTGCGATATTGTTACTCTATTAGAAAGAAAGTAATTGCCACCCAAAGAGGATTATCACATCACATAATTTTTATACAGAATTCCTTAGAATATTGAAATTGCTTGGTGTACTTTATAGAAATAGTCACAATCTTGAGATACCCATTCATGTTTAGGATGGACCTGGCTTAATGTGTCAAGCAATTAAAAATGGCAGCATGATGTGTGAACATTTAAACCTTTCTTAACAAATGATAAATTTTATCAGATGGGAAAAAGAATGGATGAAAGATTGATGTTGCTAAGAGAATGTAGACTTTAGAACTTATGTCAGATGGGCTAGTCTTAGAATGTGGAATAAATATAAATATAGATTCTGCCTGAAAACACCTTTTTGGCTTTAAGTGCAAGAACCATTTTATAGAAGAGAAATGATATGTGGTTCATTTATTGTGATGTACTAAAATTTTTATAAGGGGATTGTAAAATGAAATCAAGAGAAGATTTAAGAACAAAATATTCTTGTCAATGTTTTTCTTATGTACACTTATCAGAAAGTTTTAGTGGATAAAAGATTTTGTGGTTTTGAACAATATGAGACTGAGTTTGAAATATAACTATGTACTAATGATGAACATGTTATTGCTAAGATGTACAAACCTCTGATGAAATATCAGAAGAACACATGAAAGAATGTATGATAAAATGGGCTAAAATTTTTGGCTATAATATACAAATGAATCAATGGGAAAATATGTAGCTAAAAGACTGAAATTTAGATTATGTTGTAATCTCAAAGAGAATTTTTATAAAATGATGTACATTGCTATCTGTCAGCAGAGAAACTGTTTAGAATGTATAAAGGCACTTTGAATGTTTGCTGAAAATGTGAACAACATGAAAGGACATTTTAATCACGTTTTGGTGGACATGTAAAAAAGTAAAAACATCTGGATACAAATTCATACTGTACATTAAGAAGATTGTAAAGGTTAAAACTTCAACCAGAGACTTTTCTTTCGGGACCAATGGACAGGCAACTAGAAAAAAGCCATGGAACTTTGTTTTATATATTGTAGGGTTCTGTAACTGGCACTAGAAAAAGAAACAAATTGTGTAGCCTTGCCTAACTATTGCTATCTCGCTTTTGTAATCAGTGTTTGTGTCAGGGACAAATTTCATGCAAGCTTGGGAAACATGTACACGGATGCGATGTAGTGAAGGAAGGAATAAGGGAGTGTATAGGAATGATTGATGTCTTCCTTGTATGGTAATAACTCTGTTGTCTAATGTTGGTTGGTTGACAAAGTTTATAAAGCAATGCTACTAACTTTCCAAGGTGTGGCACTTCTGAACGTAACTGCCAGCATTCCAGATTGCTTGCCACCCAGCTGTTTTACTTGATCAAATAAAGTACTGTTTCCTCAAGAAGCCTCTGTTTGAGTTGCTTGATTAGATTTTTATGGTATCTCAGATTAAGTAAGGGCCAGTGACCTTACATTTCTGGCGCCCGAACAGGGACATTGAAGGTTGTGTTTCTTCAAGATGGTTTCTCATTGAAACTCCCTGTGAATGAATACTGTTGTGACTCAGCAACCTTCAGGTATGACAATCAGGAAAACCAGCATGGGCTAGCTAGGAGGTTAAGAGCGTTCTCAGACTCTTTGTGTCTGATGACCTCAAACTAATCAGGGCTGTCAGAACCATGATTGTCTGAATCCTGAATGTTTAAGGTGGCTTCCATCTCGTCCCAGTTAGGATAGAAGGAGATGAGAATACAGGAGGAATTTGGTAAGTAGAAACAAACATTCCAGAATGAGGAGGAGGTTGGGGGAGTGAGTGAGTGAGTGTGTGTGCACCTGAAATGCCTGGAATGCAGGGATTTAGTTGCCTGAAATGTGATAAAAATGGATGACTATTAAGGAAATCTCCTGTAGGGATTCCTGCATAAGAGAGGGCATGGCCAGGCCCCGATTCTGAAGGAAAGGAACTGAGAAAATCTCTTGGGAATCGTTCATTTGCACTGAGCAAATGAACCAGTGTTTAGGGAAGAGGAGGAGTCGTGTTTCTACTAAGCTGTGTGTTAGCCCATTGGAATGCACTGAAATTGTGGCAGTAAAAATAATTTTCAAGAAAGCACCGTTGAAAAACTTTATGCACCTCTGTTTGGCTAGCTTATCTTTTTAACAACTTCAGCCATGGAAGAAAAAGAAAAGAAAAATCAAAGACCTGTTTGTAAGGTTTTTTCCTTTAATCTGGCTCTTTGGACGGACAATTTGTTTCTGTTAGACAATGGCACTGTCAACTTTAGAATGAGCATGGCTGTAGCCATTTTTTCCTTCTCATTTCTGGTTGACACATAGCATGGAGAAAGGGGGGGTTGCCAGGTGTTGTGCTAGACAAAACAGACTTTCTCTCTCAGACTTTCTCTCATGGGAACCAAAGTCATTCGCTGCTCCCAAGACTACAGGCTGGGCATTTAATGAAAAGCTCACCAACAAGCTGTATGGGAAAATGTAGTTGCTTGCATAGCCTTAGGGGTGGGATTTCTTAACTTTGTATGGGGGAATTGTTATGCATCGCTTCAGATTTGGTTTCACTTTTGAAGTGCGATACTTTGTATTCAATAAACATGTTCTTTGAGGAATTTGCAAGCGGAGTTTTGCTTTATTTGTCTCTGTCTATCGGAACCATGACAGGGGCCATCTACTGTCCTCGGAAACCATTCCTATTGTCAGACAGGAAGAGATGAGGCTGCTGTCTGCAGTTTTCCTCTCCCTTTCAGGCCAACAAAGTGCCCCAAATTCAACATTCCTTTTTGGTCCTTCCCTAGTGTCCTTTAAATTTGCTGGAGCGGGACCTGCTAGGAAGATTGGGAGCAACCATCAAACATTCCCCTGATGGACTAAATTAAAAAGGGAGGCCTGCTTTGGCCTCAAACCCCAAATTGGTGTGTTTCTTAAATATTTGGCCATCCAGAACAGCTTGGACTTGGAGGGAGGGAGGGAAGGAAAGAAGGAAGGAAGGAAGGAAGAATGAAAGAAAGAATGAAAGGAAAGAGGGAGGGAGGGAAGGAGATTATAATTAGAGGGAGGAAGGGTTTGAGGGAAGTCCTGCCTTAGCACTTGGCCCCGACCAGCCCTGCTGCCCTTTTGCCATCTCCTTGTCCCCTCCTCCTGACTCTACTGGTGGTCTCCCATCCTATCACTGAGGATGCTTTGATTACAAAGCTGGGTCTCCTCGCATGAAGCGGGAGTGGGCCTCCATCTGACCCACACATTTTGCCATACCATACATACCATGAGCAACCTTACCGCCTCGAGGAGGAGGTAAGTGCAGCCAGGTGCCCCCTTGGGGAAGCCTGCACCTCTGTGTCGCCTGAGAGGGATGGCAAGGCTCTTCTCATGGACAAGGGTTTGGTGCTTGCTCTGGTTTCGCCTTCCTCTGCTGGAGACAATGGATCCCCCCACCCCCACCTGGGCCACCACAGGGCCCCCCAACATGAGCGACATCGAGCTGTCCACACACACCCTGGCCACGCCCACACCCATCCCAGCCCCACCCATCCCGGCTAAGCACTAGTGGTACTCGAATATTGTCATGTCCTAAAAGTGGTACAACCTGTGAAAAGGTTGAAAAGCCCTGCTCTAGGTGAGGGATTGTTTTTGCAGCATACTAGGAAACTATTTATCAATGTCACATTAACCTTTATGATGAAGGTGGAATGTTAATCACTCCACTTAGCTGGCTATGGTTGAAAAAAACCTACAAGTAATAAAATAAAAATAAGAACGTATTCCCCAACTCACATTCTCCAAGCACTTTGGGCTTTTAACTTCCAGAATTCCAAACCAGCATGTCTGTAAAGGAGCAAGAGTCCTCTTTCCCTTCCTTACCCACCTTTCCAAGTAAAATAGAGCAGATGTGGCAGGGAAGACATCAAAATAGCACTCCCCAATTTTTACCTTTCTTCAGACTTTTCAAGTATGATACAATTTAGAGCTACTGAAAATAAAGGAGAATTTCATTCCTTACCTCTTTCCTGTACACAGGCTGTTGCTTTCCATTCACTTACCCATTAGCTAGCATCGGATAGCTGGGCCTAATTACAAAAACTTTATCAGGAGCTCCCTCTAAGTTCCCTGGAACTTGGGAGAGAGAGAGAGAGAGAGAGAGAGAGAGAGAGAGAGAGAGGGAGGGAGGGAGGGAGGGAGGGAGAGAGTTTAGTATCATCTGCAAATTTGTTGAGTTCCCTTTTTATTCCCTCAGCTAAGTCATTTCTGAAGATATTGAAGAGTACTGGGCCTAAGACAGGACCTTGTGGTACCCCACTGCTTACTGGTAGATGTACATGTACTGTAGATGGTAGATGTAGTACTATTAAGAAAGAGTACAGAGAAGAGCAACAAAGATGATCAGGGGACTGGAGGCTAAAGAGCTAACTGGAGGGGACTGGAGGCTAAAGCACTAACTACTACTCCTCACTCATCGCGTCATCAGATAATCGCCCGGCCGCCCTCTTCAGGGTGACCCGCTCCCTCCTTCAGTTGAGGGGAGGGGGGGACCCCCTGGAGGGGAGGGCCGAGGATTTTGCTCAATATCTGCATGACAAAGTCGTTCGGATCCGAGAAGGCTTGGACTCCGACTGGTTGGCCCAGGGGGAGGNTGGCTCAGGAATTCTGGGAGTTGAAGTCCACGAGTCATAAAAGAGCCAAGGTTGACTACCCCTGAACTAAAGTCACAAAGCTGAGCTTGTTACTTTATGGCTGACACTTGCTCAGGAAGAGGCAACTTATCTATATCTATCTATCCTATCTATATAAATAAAAATGTAAATGTTCGTTTGTTCCAAATCTTAAATCTCCAAAAGTTCTTCACCTGATTGCTTTGAAATTTTGACACAACGTTGCATTCAAATACGCACGTGTTTTTATATACCCTGCGGCCCTTAAGGAGGCCGTTGTGAGGCCCCTCCTCAAGAAGCCTTCCCTGGACCTAGACGAGTTGGCCAATTATCGCCCGGTCTCCAACCTTCGCTTTGCGGCGAAGGTTGTTGAGAGTGTGGTTGCACGGCAATTCCCTCGGCACCTGGATGAAACAGTCTATCTAGACCCATACCAGTCGGGCTTCAGGCCGGGGCACAGCACGGAAACGGCATTGGTCACGGTTAATGATCTCTGGAGGGCCCGGGACAGAGGTTACTCCTCTGTCCTTGTTCTTTTGGACCTCTCAGCGGCTTTTGATACCGTAGACCACGGTATCATGCTGCGGCGTCTCGGTGAGTTAGGAGTGGGAGGCACCGTTATGCGGTGGTTCTCCTCCTTCCTCACCGACCGTATGCAGTCGGTATTGGCAGGGGGACAGAGGTCGACTCCTAGACCCCTAACTTGTGGGGTGCCTCAGGGGTCGGTCCTCTCTCCCCTTTTGTTCAATATTTATGTAAAGCCGCTGGGGGAGATCATTCGTGGCTTTGGGGTGGATTTCCATCAGTACGCTGATGATACTCAGCTGTACATTTCCACCCCAGGCCACCCCAACGTTGCCCTTGACGTGATGGCCCGTTGCCTGGAGGCCGTACGGGTCTAGATGGGGAGGAACAGACTCAGGCTCAACCCTTCCAAGACCGAGTGGCTGTGGCTGCCGGCGCCTCGGCATAGTCAGCTGACTCCATCGCTGACTATAGGGGGCAAAATTTTGGCCCCCTCAGAGAGGGCGCGCAACTTGGGAGTCCTCCTGGATTCACGGCTGACATTGGATGACCATTTGTCGGCCGTGACCAGGGGGGCGTTCTATCAGGTTCGCCTGATTCACCAGTTGCGACCTTTTCTGGACCGGGACGCCTTGCGCACAGTCACTCATGCTCTCGTCACCTCCCGCCTGGACTATTG
>NW_015386401.1:1319880-1425795 GCF_001527695.2 Protobothrops mucrosquamatus | reverse complement strand
GGGAGGATTTTAAATCGGGTTTTTTAAATCGGGTTTTTTTAAGAATAATTTTAACTGCACAACTTTAAATATTGGTTTAATTTGGTTTTATCTGGTGGGGGTTGTAAATATGTCTATGTTTTTAAATATGTTGTGAGCCGCCCTGAGTCCCGTTGGGAGAAGGGCGGGATATAAATCAAAATAAATAAATAAATAAATACATAAATATAAGGAACGGTTGCTGGAATTGGGTATGTCTAGTTTAACGAAGAGAAGGACGAGGGGGGACATGATAGCAGTCTTCCAATATCTCAGGGGCTGCCACAAAGAAGAGGGTGTCAAGCTATTTTCCAAGGCGCCTGGAGGCAGGACAAGAAGCAACGGATGGAAACTAAGCAAGGAGAGAAGCAACCTAGAACTAAGGAGAAACTTCCTGACAGTTAGAACAATTAACCAGTGGAACAACCTGCCTCCAGAAGCGGTGAGTGCTCCAACACTGGAGGTTTTTAAGAAGAGACTGGACAGCCATTTGTCCGAAATGGTATAGGGTTTCCTGCCTGAGCAGGGGGTTGGACTCGATGACCTCCAAGGTCCCTTCCAACTTTATTATTATTATTATTATTATTATTATTATTATTATTATTATTATTATTATTATTATTATTATTATTATTATTATTATTATTATTAAGAATGACTCGTTGGGTATGGTTGGTCAGCCAGTTACAAATCCATCTAGTGATGCTGTCTATCCCAGGGGTTCCCACCCTATGGGCCACGGCCTGGGATTGGGCCGCAGGCTCTTGGCCAGCAGGCTGCAGAAATGGCTAGCCGGTATGCACACGTGTAGGCGCACATTCCCCTCCACTCGCGCTAGCACTCTTGGCCCCATTTATGCATGCATGCAGGCGTGAACGGGGCCACTAACGCCAGGTGAGTTGCGCGACCTATTTGCGCATGCATGAATGGGCCACTAGCTGCCATGGGGAGTGCACGGACATTCATGCGTGTGCATGGCACCAGCGCATGCTGCATGCACAAACAGGGCTGCTGGTGCTGCGTTGGTGCGCGTGGCCCCATCTGCGTGCATGTGTGTGCACCAATTTTGAAGCTGCTTTCCTTCCCTCAGGGCCCGAGCCTGGAAAGGTTGGAGACCTCTAGTCTATCCCACATTTTTCTAGCTTACTAAGCAGCAGGTTGTGGTCTACTTTTTGAATGCCTTGCTGAAGTCTAAGTATACTATGTCCACAGCATTTTGCTGGTCTACTAATTTAATCACTTTGTCAAAAAATGAAATAAGATTGGTTTGGCATGATCTGTTTTTAACAAACCCATGCTGGCTTTTAATTATAACTTTATTTGTTTCTAGATGTTCACAGATCTGGGGAGGAGAAAACCCAACATGAATAGGTATGGAAGGACATCAATACATGCCCAGTCATCCATTTTTAAAAGGGAAATGCTCAGGAATAATCAACCTTAACCACAGCAAAAGAAGCTACTCCAAATATGAGAATCTCCCTACAGCCAAGCCAATTTTTATAGGAATATGAAACGAACACAGAGGAACTCTTTGCAATGTCATTATCGCCTGAATGCAGACCCATACTGGATTTTTTATTTTTAAGAGGCATTAGGTGCAGATGTTGAGATTTAAGCAAAGACACGATAGCAATCTTCAAATATCTGAAAGGCTTTCATATGGAAAGCAGATTTGTCCTCTGCTGTTCGGTGGGGCAAGACTCGGGCTGGGCAAAGAAAATTGCCTGCCGAAAGCCATCTTTGGTTAAACTTTAGAATTTAAATTCCTAATATGGCATTGCAAAACCTGAGAGCCCAAAACCTGAGGGCTCTCAGTGCCTCAATTGCCTCTGAATACTCATTTTTTAATGCCACAGAAGGGAAATGTTATAAATGCACGAGGAATCGTCATATTAAGGGGCGCTATCTAACAAAATGAAATTCAATGGTGAAAAAAGTAAGGTTCTACATTTAGGCAAGAAAAACCAAATGCACAAGTACAGCATAGGTGGCACCTTGCTCAATAGTAATAACTGTGAGAGGGACCTCGGAGTCCTAGTGGACAATCACCTAAA
Organism: Protobothrops mucrosquamatus; assembly: GCF_001527695.2. Lineage (NCBI taxonomy): Eukaryota > Metazoa > Chordata > Lepidosauria > Squamata > Viperidae > Protobothrops > Protobothrops mucrosquamatus. The sequence continues at coordinate 1,423,720 of NW_015386401.1, read as the reverse complement.
TATGAGCCAGCCGTGTGCTGCAGCTACCAAAAAAGCCAACACAGTGCTGGGCTGCATTAACAGAGGGATAGAATCAAGATCACGTGAAGTGTTAATACCACTTTACAATGCCTTGGTAAGGCCACACTTGGAATACTGCATCCAGTTTTGGTCACCACGATGTAAAAAAGATGTTGAGATTCTAGAAAGAGTACAGAGAAGAGCAACAAAGATGATTAGGGGACTGGAGGCCAAAGCATATAAGGAACGGTTGCTGGAATTGGGTATGTCTAGTTTAACAAAGAGAAGGACAAGGGGGGACATGATAGCAGTGTTCCAGTATCTCAGGGGCTGCCCCAAAGAAGAGGGAGTCAAGCTATTTTCCAAAGCGCCTGAAGGCAGGACAAGAAGCAATGGATGGAAACTGATCAAGGAGAGAAGCAACTTAGAACTAAGGAGAAACTTCCTGACAGTTAGAACAATTAACCAATGGAACAACCTGCCTCCAAAAGCTGTGAATGCTCCAACACTGGAAGTTTTTAAGAAGAGACTGGACAGCCATTTGTCTGAAATGGTGTAGGGTTCCTGCCTGAGTAGGGGGTTGGACTCGATGACCTCCAAGGTCCCTTCCAACTTTATTATTATTATTATTATTATTATTATTATTATTATTATTATTATTATTATTATTATTATTATTACTATTACTATTATTATTATTATTATTATTATTATTATTATTATTATTATTATTATTATTATTATTATTATCATCAAAATCACGGCTGGGCTGCCTTCAGCCCCATTTATGTAATGAATAAAAACAGCTCATTTTTTTTTAGTCTATTTTGTGTTTCTGGAGAATTTTGGGAATTCTGGGGAATTATGGGAATTTTGGGGAATTCTGGGGAATTTTGGTTTTAAGATGGAAAGAAGACAGTAACATTCCTTGTAAAGACATGAAATGGTGCCATGAAAAGTCTCCACTTCCCTCCATCCCACAGAGTGAAAACACAAGGACATGAGGGAAAGGCCTGTGAAACAGAGATGTGGTGATGCAGGAAGAGACGTGAAAGGCTGCTGGATGTCGGGATAATCAGCTCCAGATCCACAAGGATTTTTAATTGTTCGATGATTGTGCTAGGAAGATGACTAGCCCCCACCCTCAGCTCCAGAGTGGGGGAATTAGGTGGAAAATTCCAAGTTCTACAGCTGGGATGGAGAAAGCACGAGGTCAGCAGGCCAGGAATTAGGCTGGGAAGGACTTGAACTTTACCCAATTGTTCCAAGATTCCAAACTGATTCATTACTGATTGTATGTGGGTGAGTTGTTTGTAGTACAAACAAGAGGGAAGGGGGGGAAGAGAAGGAGGAGGAGGAGGGAGGAGGAGGAGGGGAGAGGAGGAGGAAGAAGAAGAAGAAGAAGAAGAAGAAGAAGAAGAAGAAGAAGAAGAAGAAGAAGAAGAAGAAGAAGAAGAAGAAGAAGAAGAAGAAGAAGATGATGATGATGATGATGATGATATGGCAACATCCGAGTACCACCAGTCGCCTAGCAAGGTGTCAAAAACTTGATAAAAAAAAAAGGGAAAAAGTGATAAAGTACAGGTAGTCCTTAGCTTACAACAGTTCGCTTAGTGACTGTTCGAAGTTACAATGGCACTGAAAAAAGTGCCCCCCAAGCCACAGCCGAGCAAGACACCTGCCTGCCCGCCCGGCGGCGCTCTTCCTCCTGTCCGAGGTTTTCATTGTTGTGAGCACTTCTGTTGAGGATTGGTAGTGGGGGTGGGGTGGGGGGTGTTTGGTTTTTATTCCCCCCGTCTGCTGGGTGGTTCCAGCATGTTTTGGTCATTTCACAAGACCCTGGGACACTGTGACTGTCATAAATATGAATTAGTTGCCAAGCATCTGAATGTAAATCACAAGACCCTGGAGAGGCTGCAACATTCCAGCTGATCGGCACTTCTTCTGAGCTCAGCAGATGCGTCAGGATCAGTGCTGCCTGGCGCTGAGCTCCAGCTGGACCCTGGCACTGATCCTGGTGCTTCCGCTCAGCCCTGACAGCCCTGCAGCTCCAGCCATCTCTCGCTTAGGCTTGTGCGGTGCTGCCACCAGTTCAGCTCATTCCCCTCCCCCGCTACTACTTTTCTGGGATGTTCGCGTACCACCTGCCAGGTGCCAATGTACCACAGGTGGTACCCATACCACTGGTTGAAAAGCCCTGGCTTAGTGACCATTCAAAGTTGTAACCTACCTGAAAAAGGGGACTAAATGATCCAGATCTGAAATCTCGACAGTCACCCGCCTCTCCCATCGTCACATGACCTCAGTGTCATGGTTCCGACAGATGTTACTCTTCAAAGAACTTTGAGGCATTGTTTACCTTAACGAATCTTTATTCAAAATAACAGGGCATCGGTACGTACATGGTCAAAGCCAAAATCTGAATTCTCCTCCCCTAAACACATAGTATCGAAGCATAATTCCCTCCTCCAATTAACTGTCATAAATCACATTCTCCAATTAGTTTGAAATGCAAACCTTCCCTCCAGTTTCCTAACCCGCCATTTCTTATCTTCTCTTATTTCAAACAACCTTGAAGAATACTCTACTGCGATATTGTTATGTCTAAGTCTAACTAATTCCCATACACATTCTTCACCCTTCCCACTCCCAGCATCATCTAATTCTAACTCTAAAAGTAATACACAGGTTAAAGAGAAAATGGCTGCATCTTCATATATTGTCAAACCAAGAACATCTGATGTTAGCAGCGTTGACACTCAGTTTGGGCCCTTGACCACATGGCCAATATATGAGTGTTTGCAGTGTTCCCCCAACCAGGAGACCACGTTTTGCCACGGTTTTGCCCTTATATCGAGTGCTTTCAAAACTGAAGCCATAGAAAACAATGCATTTGCACTCATAATCACCACACTCCCTTAACCACAAAAAAGTCATAACTTCACGTGATCGACCCATTTTAAAACCATCATGACATACGACCATAATGGGGGGGGCTCCATTTCGGTTGTATGTTGAGCCCTGCCTATAGTGCAGCCTTCCCCAACATTTTTGGCTTTGCAGACTGGCGGGGCTTGTGCACGAGTGGCAGGCAAGCGCGTGCACACCTGGGGCTCGCACAAATGAAACTGCACACGTGTGCTCCCCCAACACTTCCACGGCCCTGTTCTGAACAGGCCAAAGCCAAGTACTGGGTCAGGGCCTGGGGGGTTGGGGACCCTTCCTATAGTCCAGTTGATTGCTGCAAATGCCCATTTTTGTACCCCTATAATTCTTTTATATTCTCTTCCGGTATTTAATTTTATACAGGTGGTCCTTGCAACAGTTTGTTTAGTAACCATTCAAAGTTACAACAGCAGTGAAAAAAGTGACTTATGACCATTTTTCACACTTACGACTGTTGCAGCATCCCTGTGGTCACGTGATTAAAATTCAGATGCTTGGCAACAGACTCAGTTGCAGTGTCCCAGGTTCATGTGATCAGCTTTTGTGACCTTCTGAAAGCAAAGCCAAGGGGGAAGCCAGATTCACTTAACAACAGTGTTACTAACTTAACTGGCTCACCTAACAACTGTGGCCAGAAAGGTGATTAAAATGGGGCAAAACTCACTTAACAAATGTTTCACTTAGCGACAGAAATTCTGGTCCCAGTTATAGTCCTAAGTTGAGGACTACCTGTATATTGTACAGCAACCTGTGTCATAATGTCACATTAAAAACTTTAACTGTCAACGCCGCTAACGTCGGATGTTCTTGCTTTGACAACATGCAGCCATTTTCCTTTACTTTATGTTTTACTCTTAAAGTTAGAATTAGAGGATACTGGGGGGGGGCAGGAGGAGGAATGTGCATGGGGGATTAGTTAGACATAACAACACTGTATAAGGGTGAGAACCAAGGCCGTTTGTAATAAGAGATGATAAGACATGGCGGGATGTAGAACTGGTGGGAAAGCCCGCATTTCAAACTAATTGGAGAATGTGATTTAGGACTGTTAGTTAGAGGAGGGAATTGTGCTTTGATACTATGTGCTTAGGGGAGGGGAAGTCAGATTTTGGCTTGGACTATGTACGCACAGATGTGTTGCTGCTCAAATAAAGATTCTTTAAGGTAAACAATGCCTCGAAGTTCTTTGAAGAGTTTCATCTGTCAGAACCATGACATTAACTTGACAACACTGTTTAGGAGCAGTTGTGTGGATCACACACACACATCGGTGGGGAACACTGACAGAACCGTCAGTCTCTCCTCTGATTTCTCCACTTAGCTAAAGCCAGATCCGAAAATGCAGAATTTGAAAATTGCTAAAGCCCGAGGCGGGAAGATGGGCTACATGTCAGATTAATGGTAAAATAGTGGAGCAAGAATAGATGCGCTCATTATCTTTGGGAGACACAATTTAGAGAAATGAGGAACTATCCAGAGCTCAGATGATTTGCAAAATGTACAAACCATAGAGATCATGCTTGGTGGAACGCTGTTGGAAAAATAGAAGGAACTACTGCAAAGGTTATGTCTGGGGCAGCTAAACGAGCATTATCTTCCCAGACCCCTTGTTGAAGCTTAATTAAAGCTCTTACAGAGCTTGGAATACACATGGACTGCTGCATGAGAGTGTTGTTTAAAGAAAGAAGTTTGGACTTGAGCCAGGTCAGAGAGCAGACACATTTAAAAAGAAATCACAATTCAGAACTGCAATTAAAAACTATGCCGTGATGAGGATGGGTATTCCGTTTGAAATTGCCCAGAGAACAAGAGTGAAGTATTTCCCCCCTCAGTTTCTCAGTTTGCAAACAGGAACTGTTTGCACCATCAAACTGGGGGATTATTTTAGAATAAATTTTAATATAAAGTTCACACTAAAAAAAAGAGACATGTCTTTGGGTCTGCATTTCGCTTCCAGATTTATCCATGTTTCTTTACCTACTGTACAAGTGTGGCAAGCAAATTTTTCCTACAAGCTTGCATATTGTGAAATACACCAGCATTTCTGTAGCAATATTTATCTCTCTCTCTTTTTTTTTTTTGGTTTGTGATTAGCAAGCTAGTGCTGTAAGATCTTGCAAATGCCAAATGTCAGATATCACTAACTTTTTGTTTATATATATGGTGCGTCTATAGTAAGCTTCTCTTCAAAAATAAATCTAAACAAATTACATCTGCTTCCGTACCGGGAAGATGCTATTTTGTGAATTTCCTGTTTTAATGGCATCAAGTTGGTCTAGAAAGGAAAGAAACACCGGACCTTTGCTTGCTGCATTTCAAACTCTGCAAATCATTGGTTTCCTAGCCTAAAATATGGCATTTTCTATATATTAAACTATATGCACATTCACAGCCCCAAGCAACCCACCACATATTTATTTACTTGTTAGATTTTTTTTTATCCTGCCTTTATTACTCAACACGAAATCAAATATTACTCAAGTAACTGTTCCTGACAGTTAGAACAATTAACCAGTGGAACAACCTGCCTCCAGAAGCTGTTAGTGCTCCAACAATGGAAGTTTTTAAGAAGAGACTGGACAGCCATTTGTATGAACTGCTATAGGGTTTCCTGCCTGAGCAGGGGGTTGGACTAGATGACCTCCAAGGTCTCTTCCAACTCTATTATTGTTATTGTTTCACCTAATGTGTTTTAGTAAACTAGAGAAAATACAGACTTACAACAGTTCACTTAGTGGCCGTTCAAACGACCACTGAAAAATGTGACTTACGACCGTTTTTCACAGTTACAACCTTTGCAGCATCCCCATGATTCTGTGATCAAAATTCCAATGCTTGGCGACTGGTTCCTATTTATGACCATTGCTGTGTCCCCCAGATCACGTGATCCCCTTTCGGGAACTTCTGACAAGCAAAATCAATGGGGAATCCATCGGGCTACTAACTTACCAGCTGCAGTGGATTCATTTAACAACGGTAGCAAGAGAGATCGTAAAATGGGGCAAAACTCACTTAACAAATTCTCACTTAACAACAGAAACTGCGGGCTCCATTGTTGTCGTAAGTCGAGGACTATCTGTACCGATTTGGTGAAGATCCATGGTTGCGGCTACGTCACGTGGGAAGAAGAATTGCAGTCAATTTGGGCTTCTTTTAAAATATTGCAATGCTGAAAAATGGAAATCATCTATGAATACCTATAGACCTGTGGTGGCGAACCTATGGCACGTGTGCCAGAGTAGCACTCAGAGCCCTCTCTGTGGGCACATGTGCCGTTGCCCCAGCCCTGCCTCCCCCTGTGCCCCCTCCTTACCAGCAGCCCCCTGGAGGAGAGTTGCCCCCAGGCACGGCCCGCACGGAGCACCGCAGCCAAGGACATGGCAGCCAGGCAGTGTAGACAAGACCCTGCCCTCGTGCCCCGTCACACGCAGATGATGCTGCGGGGCGCGGGCGAAGGGTGTGGCCGCCATGGTGCTGCTGGGCCACCTGGGCAATCTGCGGCGGGCCGTGGAGGCAGTGGGTAACCCTGCGGGCAGGCGGGGCAGGGGGCAGGGTGGGGTGGATGGGTTTTGGGCACTTGGTCTCTTAAAGATTCACCATCACTGCTATAGACAATAATTTTTTTCTAGGAATAGCATGGGTAGTTCCCGAGTTCGTTTAACAATCATTCAGAGTTACAACGGCGTTTAAAAAAATGACTTCTGACATTGTTCACACTTATGACTGTTTGCAGCATCTCCCTAGTCACGTGATCAAAATTCAGACGCTTGGCAACTGGTTCCTATTTATGACGGTTGTAGTGTCGCGAGGTCACGTGACCCCCTTTTGCGATCTTCTGACGAGCAACGTCAATGGGGAAGCCAGATTCACTTCGTAACCGTGATAGTAGTAACTTAACAACTGCAACGATTCACTTAACAACCGTGGCAAGTAAAGTTGTAAAACGGGGCAAAACTCATTTAACAAGTGTCTCGCTTAGCAACATAAATGTTGGGCTCAGTTGTGTGATTGTAAGTTGTGGAGTAGCTGTGCTAGCAATTTAAGGGAGGAGGAAAACCATTAATAGGTACGGAAGGATGTCAATACATGCCCAGTCATCCATTTTTAAAAGGGAAATGCTCAGGAATAATCAACCTTAACCACAGCAAAAAAAAAAGTTACTCCAAATATGAGAATCTCCCTACAGCCAAGCCAATTTTTATAGGAATATGAAAGGAAAACAGAGGAACTCTTTGCAATGTCATTATCGCCTGAATGCAGACCCATGCATGGATTTTTTGTTTTTAAGAGGCATTAGTGCAGATGTTGAGATTTAAGCAAAGACACGATAGCAATCTTTAAATATCTGAAAGGCTTTCATATGGAAAACAGATTTGTCCTCTGCTGTTCGGTGGGGCAAGACTCGGGCTGGGCGAAAAAAAATTGCCTGCCGAAAGCCATCTTTGGTTAAACTTTAGAACTTAAATTCCTAATATGGCATTGCAAAATCTGAGGGCCCAAACGACCTCAGTGCCCCAGTTGCCTCTGAATACTCATTTTTTAATGCCACAGAAGGGAAATGTTATAAATGCACGAGAGATCATCATACTAAGGGTGTTTAATATAACTTTTAATGAAATGTTCGTTTAAATTAAGTCAAAATTAACAAAATCATGGCTAGGCTGCCTTCTTTATTTCAGTCCCGTTGATTATGTAATGAAAACTCCTTAGGTCATTGGGTTTTTTTAAAGCTTATTTTGTATTTCTGGAGAATTTTGGTTTTAAGATGGAAAGAAGACAGTAACATTCCTTGTAAAGACATGAAATTGTGCCATGAAAAGTCTCCACTTCCCTCCATCCCACAGAGTGAACACACAAGGACATGAGGGAAAGGCCTGTGAAACAGAGATGTGGTAATGCAGGAAGAGACGAGAAAGGCTGCTGGATGTCGGGATAATCAGCTCCAGATCCGCAAGCATTTTTAATTGTTCAGTGATTGTGATAGCAAGATGACTAGCCCCCACCCTCAGCTCCAGAGTGGGGAAATTAGGTGGAAAATTCCAAGTTCTACAGCTGGGATGGAGAAAGCATGAGATCAGCAGGCCAGGAATTAGGCTGGGAAGGACTTGAACTTACTCAATTGTTCCAAGATTCCTAACTGATTCATTACTGATTGTAAGTGGGTGAGTTGTTTGTACTACAGTGGGGGGGGAGGAGGAGGAGGAGGAGGAGGAGAAGAAGAAGAAGAGGAAGAGGAAGAGGAAGAGGAAGAGGAAGAGGAAGAAGAAGAGGAAGAAGAAGAAGAAGAAGAAGAAGAAGAAGAAGAAGAAGAAGAAGAAGAAGAAGAAGAAGAAGAAGAAGAAGAAGAAGAAGAAGAAGAAGAAGAAGAAGAAGAAGAAGAAGAAGAAGAAGAAGAAGAAAGCATTCTACAGTTGTACAATAATACCGTGCCCTTGATGAAAAAAATTTAATTATTCTGTGGAGGCTGTCTTTAAAAAAATCTACCAATTGCCCGTGTAGCATCAACCTTCTATTCTTCTAGATGTGTGATGAATACATCACCTAGAACGTCCCGTCAATCTGGCTGTGTATGGCTTGGAAATTCTAGGAGTTGTAGACCTGGCCAAAGCTGAGTAAATGTGTTTCTCCTCTCCCACCAAACAGCTCAGCTTTTTTTTTTTGAGAAGCCCACCCAGCCTTCCAAGACCACCCATCAAAAGGTCTGCAGGATGAAACGGATCCAGGGGATGTAATTGGCAATGAGGGTATAGACATCCGGAAACCACCGATCACCACATCTCTTTCCGTTGAAGGAGACGATGCCCAGAACGTGTTTCCCGCACACTAAAGGGCCTCCTGAGTCACCCTACAAAAAAAGGAAGAGATGGCAAAGCACAAGGTCTCAGTCATGGCCCTTGGGCAAATGGCTCCAAGCCCCATCCCCATGTCCCCCCCCCTTGCAGTAACATGACATCAAGCCTCAAATAATAACATTAATGACAAAAATGTCAAATCCAGTCTAAATGGCTGTCCACTCTCTTCTTAAAAACTTCCAGTATTGGAGCATTCACCGCTTCTGGAGGCAGGTTGTTCCACTGGTTAATTGTTCTAACTGTCAGGAAATTTCTCCTTAGTTCTAGGTTGCTTCTCACTTTGGTTAGTTTCCATCCGTTGCTTCTTGTCCTGCCTTCAGGTGCTTTGGAGAATAGCTTGACTCCCTCTTCTTTGGGGCAGCCCCTGAGATTATTGGAACACTGCTATCATATCACCCCTAGTCCTTCTCTTCATTAAACTGGACATACCCAATTCCAGCAACCGTTCTTTATATGTTTTAGCCTCCAGTCCCCTGATCATCTCTGTTGCTTTTCTCTGCTCTCTTTCTACAGTCTCAACATCTTTTTTACATCATGGTGACCAAAACTGGATGCAGTGTTCCAAGGCATTGTAAAGTGGTATTAACACTTTACGTGATCGTGATTCTATCTCTCTGTTAACGCAGCCTAGCACTGTGTTGACTTGGCAGCTGCAGCACACTGCTGGCTCATATTTAAGTGATTGTCCACTACTACTGTTGAGCCAAGTACCACCTATACCAGGGGTCTTCAAACTTGGCCCTTTTATGACTTGTGGACTTCAACTCCCAGAATTCCTCAGCCAATCATGCCTGGCTGAGGAATTCTGGGAGTTGAAGTCCACAAGTCATAAAAGGGCCAAGTTTGAAAACCCCTGACCTATACTATACCTGTGCATTTGGTTTTTCTTGGCTAAATGTAGAACCTTACTTTTTTCACCATTGAATTTCATTTTGTTAGATAGCGCCCAGTGTTCAAGCCTGTCAAGATCCTTCTGTATCTTAAGCCTATCTTCCGGAGTGTTGGCTATTCCTGCCAGCTTGGTGTTGTCTGCAAATTTGATGAGTTCCCCATCTATCCCCTCATCCAAATCATTGATGAAGATGTTGAAGAGCAATGGGCCCAGAACAGAGCCCTGGGGCACCCCACTACACACTTCCCTCCATGTAGATGCAGTTCCATTGAGGACCACACGCTGAGTACTGCTGGTCAGCCAGCCAGGAATAATAGATTTTGGTAATCCCCAAGGACAATGGAATCAAGGCAAAAGAAGAAGAAAAACCCAGATGGTAGAGAGATAATGATCAGCATGGGTAGATTAGATCCTGCAAAGTCACTCCTGTAGTCATTCATTCATTCATTCATTCATTCATCATATCGATACAGGTAGTTCTCAACTTACAACAGTTTACTTAGTGACCATTCGAAGTCACAACAGCTCTGTAAAGTGATTTATGACCATTTCTCACACTTACGACCGTTGCAGCGTCCCCATGATCACGTGATCAAAATTCAGACATTTGGCAACGGGCATGTATTTATGGCGGTTGCAGTGTCCCAGGTTCATGTGATCAGCTTTTGTGACCTTCTGACAAGCTAAGCCAGGGGTAGGCCACCTTGGCTCTTTTATGACTTGTGGACTTCAACTCCCAGAATTCCTGAGGCAGCATGGCTCAGCTTGGAAACCTCTCCCTTTCCCCTCAGCATGGCTGGCTCAGGAATTCTGGGAGTTGAAGTCCACCAGTCATAAAAGAGCCAAGGTTGCCTACCCCTGAGCTAAGCCAATGGGAAAGCCAGATTCACTTAAACAACGGTGTTACTAACTTAACTGGTTCCTTTAACAGCTGTGGCAAGCAAGGTCACAAAATGGAGCAACGCTCACTTAACAAATGTTTCACTCAGCAACAGGGCCTCAATTGCGGTCCTACGTTGAGGACTACCTGTATTATTTTTCCTTTGTTTTCATATACTTCGCTGTACATTGCCAACAGGGACAGTTAATAAGTAGAGTGAACCAATCGGTTTAATCCAGGGGTTCTCAAGCTTGGCCACTTTAAGACTTGTGGACTTCAACTCCCAGAATTCCCCAGCCAGCATGGCTGGCTGGGGAATTCTGGGAGTTGAAGTCCACAAGTCTTAAAGTGGCCAAGCTTGAGGAGCCCTGGTTTAATCCATCAACATTTGACCAACGGCCTAATGGATGACAGCATTAGCCCTTTGTTGATCACATTCTCAGCTTCGCAATTTTACCCTTGCAGTGTTGCAGTCTCGGACCAAACATGGCATATCGAACTCCTCAGCATTCCGAGTTTCTATTTTGGGAAAGTCCCCCCAGGGCTCACCGAGCAGAAACCACGCAGGACGGGACTGGTGCTGGCTGCGCACACCATGTTCTTGGAGACGTGTCCTTCCCACGAGTCGTTGCAAGCTTTCCTGTCCACAATGGTGGTGTTGGCTTCCATGAGTTCAGTGGGGACAGTCGCATAATTTGTGATGTCCCCCCAGCCAAGGACGTGGCACGGGAGTCCAGGGCAAGGATCGTTGTTGGCTTGAGGTAACTTGATCCGCCGGACATTCTTGTTGAAAATGGCGGATCTATTCAACTGCAGGAAGAGAGAGAAAAGAAGAGATGGGCTGCCAAGGCCGGTGTTGCATTTTCACCATGATTCATCTGCAAAGTATGAACCACAAAGAGGAGCAGGGTCAACCTATTCTTCAAAGCACCTGAAGGCAGGACAAGAAGCAGCGGATGGAAACTAATCAAGGAGAGAAGCAATCTGCAACTAAGGAGAAATTTCCTGACAGAACAATTAATCCGTGGAACAACCTGCCTCCAGGACAGCAATAGCAACAGCACTCAGACTTATATACCGCTTCACAGTGCTTTACACCCTCTCTAAAAGGTTCACAGAGTCAGCCTATTGCCCCCGAAAATCTGGGTCTTCACTTTACCGACCTCAGAAGGATGGAAGGCTGAGTCAACCTTGAGCCGGTGAGAATCGAACTGCTGGCAGCCGGCAGTCAGCAGATGTAGCCTGCAGTACTGCATTCTAACCACTGTGCCCCCACAGCTCATAGGTTATGGGTGCTCCAACTCTGGAGGTTTTTAAGAAGAGATTGGACAATCATTTGTCTAATATGGTATAATGCAGGGGTCCTCAAACTTGGCCACTTTAAGACTTGTGGACTTCAACTCCCAGAATTCCTCAGCCAGACACGCTGGCTGAGGAATTCTGGGAGTTGAAGTCCACAAGTCTTAAAGTGGCCCAGTTTGAGGACCCCTGGTATAGAGTTTCCTGCTTGAGCAGAGGACATCCAAGGTCCCTTCCAACTCTGTTATTCTGTTTTTCAGTTGTGTGCACAGGAGGCATGTAAAAATATCAAGATAGGGACCACTACTTTGTGAATGAAGCCCAGCCCATTTTTACCTGTAGGGTGTGACTTTTTTGAACCCCACATTTAGGTGTAACCATAGGTATGGTCCAAAGTTCCTAAGCAATACAGATAATCCTCGACTTATAACCACAACTGAACCCAATATTTCTGTTGCTAAGCGAGACAGTTGATTAAGTGAGCTTTGCCCTGTTTTACGACCTTTCTCACCACAGTTGTTAAGTGAATCACTGCAGTTGTTAAGTTAGTAACATGGTTGTTAAGTGAATCTGGCTCCCCCATTGACTCTAGCTAGTCAGAAGCTCTCAAAAGGGGAATCACATGATCCCGGGACAGTGCAACTGTCAAATACATGCCAGTTGCCAAGCGTTCAAATTTTGATCACATGACCGTGGGGATGCTGCAGCTGTCATAAGTAGGAAAACTGGTCAAAGCCATTTTTTTCAGTGTTGTTGTAATTTTGAGCAGTCACTAAATGAATGGTTATAAGTCGAGGACTACCGCTGTAGACTTGTTCATGGTAGTCCCACTGATTCAAACGCCTTCCTCACCAAGTTGCTTTAGTGAATTCTCCTCATTAAACTAGACATACTCAATAGTTGCAGGAACTGGGTATGTCTAGTTTAATGAGGAGAAGGACGAGGGGGGACATGATAGCAGTGTTCCAATATCTCAGGGGCTGCCCCAAAGAAGAGGGAGTCAAGCTATTCTCCAAAGCGCCTGAAGGCAGGACAAGAAGCAACGGATGGAAACTAATCAAGGAGAGAAGCAACCTAGAACTAAGGAGAAACTTCCTGACAGTTCGAACAATTAACTAGTGGAACAACCTGCCTCAAGAAGCGGTGAATGCTCCAACACTGGAAGTTTTTAAGAAGAGACTGGACAGCCATTTGTCTGAAATGGTATAGGTTCTCCTGCTTGAGCAGGGGGCTGGACTAGATGATCTCCAAGGTCCCTTCCAGCTTTATTCTATTCTATTCTATTCTATTCTAAATCCCAACTCATCTAAGCACAGCTTTGTGCCTTACTCTTTAAAGATTCTTTTCCCACAACGTTACATAAGTTTTATTTGCAGTTTTTATGGCCCACAGTTTGTTCATGCAAAGTGATCCAAAAGGTTTGGGAGGTCTAGAGAGAAATGTTGAGGGGGAGCACTTCAGAAGCTGTTCAAAACAACTGAATGTTGTGCCACACCATCCAGATGTTGGCCATCTGACGTGTCCTGGTCTGTGGAGCTATTTAGCCATTTCCACCCTTCTGGAACTTAAGTATATCACACATGTTGTCTGCAATTATTTCTTCCTTGCGGAAACCAAGATCGCCACCTAGTGTTTACCTTTTAATACACAGAACAATGGAAAACAGACCCCCGGTTTTGATTAATAATTTGGGGGTAGTGGTAGTGTGTTATGGTAGTGTGTTATGAGAGTTTGGGAATTGAGAGACAGGAAATATATCTTGCACTGATGAACAACTAGAATTTCAGTCCCCAATTGCTTGAAATCTGAAGAATTTTCCCAATCAAGCTTAGAAGACAGCAGAACATAGATTAGCCAAGGTTGACTACCCCTGGATTAGATGGCTGATTTGGTATAAGGTGGCTTCCTAGATGCTTTTTAAAATTTATAATTTATTGAGACTCCAGTAAGTAACTGGAATCTTACTTTATTTTGCAGTAGTGAATAATAGTTCAGCAAAAGAGCATATTTGTATTAATGCAAATAGCCTTCAGCATAATTTCTCACGTCTTGACCATTTAGTTAATTAAATATTTTTTAAAGCATCAGTTTTGCAAATGAAAAGCAAGATTTGTAACTGATCTGGCTGAATAAGTTGGCAAACCCTTCCCTAGGAAAGGAAGGGAGGGGAGGGGAGGGGAGGGGAAGGGAAGGAAGGAATAGCAATAGCAATAGCAATAGCAATAGCACTTAGACTTATATACCACTTTACAGTCCTCTCTAAGCGGTTTACAGAGTCAGCCTATTGCCCCCAACAATCTAGGTCCTTTATTTTACCAATCTCGGAAGGATGGCAGGCTGAGTCAACCTGAGCCAGTGAGAATCGAACTGCTGGCAATCCGCAGAATTAGCCTGCGATACTGCATTGTAACCCCTGCATCTTCATGGCTCTTCCTTCCACCAAGGAAGGAAGGAAGGAAGGAAGGAAGGAAGGAAGGAAGGAAGGAAGGAAGGAAGGAAGGAAGGAAGGAAGGCCTGGCCTTAGGATCTTGCACTAAACATTAATATCCTTTAACTGAGACTTTTATCAAAAAAAAACATTTCTTTGCAATGTGCGGTCGCAAAATAATATAATGCTATTCTTCTTCTGCCATTATATACCCAGACAGGTGCCTGTTTCTCTCCCCACACTCACTTTGAGTAAACGGATGTCATTTTTCACTGTCTCGGGATTGAAAAGTGGGTGAGCAATGGAGTTCTTGATTCCAAAGATTTGCTGGGAGGCCTCTGGCTTCTTGAGTGAATGGGCACCGAGGATGACACGAAACTCTGCAGACCGCCTGCCAGGATAAGTTGAGAAAAGATTAGAAGTGGCAATATTGATCCCTACTGCATAAGACAATTTCCACAAGAAAAAGAAACATAACCTCTTGTGGGAAGTCAGCCCCCCAGAGAAGGAAATATTAAAAGGGCAGGAAAATAGATTTCCTCAAAGGATCTTAAAGAGGCTGAAAAGCATGCCCAGTTTTTATTAATAGCCCCAAGTCTCCCTCCCCCAAGCAGAAACCAGCTCTGTAGAAATGCAGATGTAATAATCCATTCAGGAAGGTTGGAGCCCTCCAGCTAGAAGATTAAGAAGACAAAGACACCTAAAATCTGCATACCCCACCCAAACTCTAAGACAGGACATAATAGGATTAACCCACAGATGCCAAAGGGGCACACTCAGACTCAGGTCAAAATACACGACACAGAAAATACAAAACCTCAAACAGGAACAGGAAACAACCTCAAGAGCCCCAGAGGGTATAAAAACCCATTCCCTACATGTGCTCTTTCTCTCTTTTCTTCCAGAGCCATCTTTCTGTCTGGCTCTCCTCTTCAATAAACTGCAACCTTCTTGCTAAAGCAGTCGCCATGTTGTTTATTCCCGGCTTGGACTGAACCATGACGAAGACTTTTCCTTCAACACTCTCTTCAGGAGAAACTTAGTTTTCGGGAAATAGGGCAATACAGGTAGTCCTCAACTTACGACTATAATTGAGCCCCGAGTTTCTGTTATTAAGTGAAAACAATTGTCAAGTGAGTTCTGCCCCATTTTACAACCTTTCTTGCCATAGTTGTTAAGTGAATCACTGCAGCTGATAAGTTAGTAACATGTTAAGTGAATCTGGCTTCCCCCTTGACTGATTTTGAGACGGTCCCAAAAGGTGATCACATGACCTTGGGATACAAGCAACGGTCATAATTAGGAACCAGTTGCCAAGCATCTGAATTCTGATCACATGATCACATGGGAATGCTGCAATGGTTGTAACTGTGAAAAACGGTCATAAGTCACATTATTCAGGGCCGTTGTAACTTTGAACGGTCACTAAACGAACTGTTGTAAGTCAAGGAGTACCTTTATGTGCACACACTGATTTTAAAGTGGAGTTTGGCCCTTTAGTGAACTCACAGTTACGTTAGCCGTAAACGTCAGCAGATCCATCTGCCTGGTTCGCTTTACCCGAACAGAATCCGAGCTGGATCCTCAAAATCTACTATTTGTTTATGTACACAAACAAAAATAGCATTTGAGGAGCCCCTTAAGAAGGGGGAGGATTCCTATGGCTAGAAAGACGAATCAAAGAGAAAGGAATGTGATATATAATTTTGAATACATATTAGCAAGAAGAAGGCTATTGAGTGATTAATTAATATATGGTTTATGATAGTTAACTATTATCTATTATTGTTTGTTAAATACATGAACCCAGACATTATGCTGTTTGCTAAATATTGAGAATGTTATTTGGAAAAACCCCAACCCCAACACTAACCTTAATCCTAACACTAACCAGATCCCAACCCCAACCCCACCTTATTCCTAACTCCATAGAAACTAATAAAAACTATACAAAAAAAAGGTGGAGGATTCCTTTATACAGGTAGTCCTCGACTTACAATTGTTCCTTTAGTGAACATTCAAAGTTACAATGGCAATGGAAAAAAGGGACTTATGACCGTTTTTCATACTTACGACCTTTGCAGCATCCCCAGGGTCACGTGATCAAAATTCGGGCACTTGGCAACTGGCATATAATGTAATGGTCATGTAATACCTTTCATAACTTTCCCAGCTGGCTTCTGAAAAAGGAAAATCAATGGGGGAAGCCAGCTTTGCTTAACAACTGCATGTTTCACTTAATGACTGCAGTGATTTGTTTAACAACCGTGGCAAAAAAAAAGATTGGAAAATGGGGTACACAGCTCACTTCACTGTGTTGCTTAGCAGTGGAAATTTTGGGCTTCATTGTGGTCATAAGTTGAGGATCCCCTGTACAGAGTTAAACCATATTGGGTTTGGAATGAGTTCTTTCACTGACTAACAGCCTTTGATCCATCGCTGATGCAACGTACATGCTCAGAGGTTCTAGCATGTAGCGTGCAACATCCGATAATTTCTTAGTGTGATCTCATTAATGCTCCTCTACCTATTTAAGAGATGTGTTTTTCATATTAAGATGAGTCTACAAGTTACTAAAGTTAAAGTTCATTAAAGAAAGAATGAGAACTAAGGAAAAACTTCCCGATAGTGAGAACAATTAATCAGTGGAACGGCTTGCCTCCAGAAGCTGTGAATGCTCCAATACTGGAAGTTTTTAAGAAGAGACTGGACAGCCATTTGTCTGAAATGGTATAGGATCTCTGGCTTGAATAAGGGGTTAGTCTAGAAGACCTCCAAGATCCCTTCCAACCCCATTATTCTAGGTTCTAAGTCAATGTATGATAAAAGAGAATCTTTGCTCTTGGCATGTTTGAACCAGTTCTCTTATCAGGGTCTACATAGCTTTCTTTATTACTTCAAGAATTAAAAACATTAATCAAAGAAACTCCTAGTTACTGAAAACACTCATCAAAGAAGCCCTCTCTGCTGCTGCCACCATCAATCTGTACCTCAGTCGTTGTATTAAGTTAGGCAAACATTTAGGCAAACCCATCATGTGAGAAACATTGTGCAAACGCAGAAAAGGATTTAGAAGTGTTTCTCAACCTTGGCCACTTTAAGACGTATGGACTTCAATCCCCAGAATTCCCCAACCATTATTCTAGATCAGGGGTAGGCAACCGTGGCTCTTTTATGACTCGTGGACTTCAACTCCCAGAATTCCTGAGCCAGCATGACTCAGCTTTGAAACCTCTCCCTTTCCCCTCAGCATGGCTGGCTCAGGAATTCTGGGAGTTGAAGTCCACGAGTCATAAAAGAGCTAAAGTTGCCTACCCCTGTTCTAGATACTCTCAGGCTATTTGGTACAAATTGGAACTCTAATCCAGCTGACTTTGCATGCAGGCTTACTGGAGAATAATAATCCCCCTGAGAGGGAATAATTTGATCTGTTTGTGATCTAGTAGTTGCAACACATCACACTGGTTGTTATTTACCAACAGAAGAGAATAGAAGACCAATAGAAGTAGCTCAAGGCTGAGCTGTGGGATCCTTGGTGCTCTCTGACCTTGATTGTTTGCCTGCAGATGTTTCATGACCCAGCTAGGTAACATCATCAGTGCTAGAAGGGAGCAGGGTAAGTTCTTACTTACTTGGGGATCTGACAATGAGCTGCTGTCATCACCCAGTTCCGTCCCACCAAGAACCCACCACAGAGGTGTCTGTTCTCCTGTTGGATGGAGGCCATAAAGGGCCGAGAATGGGGTTTCACTTCCTTGCCTCCAATGACCCACGTTCTCCGGATCCCAGCAGCAAAACAAAGACCTACACAAAGAAGCACAAAGGGAGGAAATGATTGATTAAGGACTACCGGTAAGTTACTTAGTCCCCGGATAAAGGGAATAAAGCAGGGGTCTGCAAACCTGGCCCTTTTATGACTTGTGGACTTCAACTCCCAGAATTCCTCAGCCAGCGTGCCTGGCTGAGGAATTCTGGGAGTTGAAGTCCACAGGTCATAAAAGGGCCAAGTTTGCAGACCCCTGGATTAAAGAATCGTAAAAAGAAAAAAAAATGTCCTGTCTAGAGCCAGGGTGGCGCAATGGTTAGAATGCAGCATTGTAGGCTAATTCTGCTGACTGCCGACTGCCAGCAGTTCGGCAGTTCGATTCTCACAGGCTCAAGGTTGACTCAGCCTCCCATCCTTCTGAGGTTGGTAAAAGGAGGACCCAGATTGTTGGGGACAACAGGCTGACTCTGTGAACTGCTTAGAGAGGCTGTAAAGCACTGTGAAGTGGCATTTAAGTCTAATTGCTTTTGCTATTGCTATATGTAGGCCACGTTGCTACGACCTGAATGTATCAAGATTAGAAACACTGCCTCATTGTTTACTGCTTCATTATATAAAGGTTATTTTAGTATCCTGGCTGAGTGGCAGGGTGGCCTAGAGGTATAGATGCTGACCTCCCACTAGAAAAGTTAAGAGTTCAATCCCAGGCCAGCAACAGATGTATCTGCTGTGAACTCTGCCTAGGCCTTAGGAAGGCCTAAATGCTCAGCTCCATTCAGCTGACTCGAATAAAGGGATTAAAGGGTCATAAAAAGAAAAAAAATGTCCTGTCTAGGATTGGTGACTTTTTTCCTCAGTGAAATCATTGTATTCTCTCTCTCTCTCTCTCTCTCTCTCTCTCTCTGTATGTGTGAAAAGTCACAATGGCAGCTATGATTGCACAATTAAAGCCTTCCAGCTTTTCAAGAAAACACACATACACATACCCATACCCACACCCACATCCTGAATACCCCTAGCTAGCAGAAATTCAACAACTATCCAGATGCATCTGCAGAATCCAGCAAAAAAGTCAAGATGATGGCTGCATCACATACACACACAAACCAGGCGGAGCTTCCATTGTACCATTGTAGGCACCGTCTCTCCCTTTGTCAGGAAGACTGCGATAACCATATGTTAAAAAAAACTAAACATTTATTCCCCTTCCAGGTTGCCCCAAATTTGCTATTTAAATCCTCTAATTGACTTTGAACAAGGGTTGTGTTGACTCAGACCTATAGGTGCTATAGGTAGTCCTCGATTT
Organism: Protobothrops mucrosquamatus; assembly: GCF_001527695.2. Lineage (NCBI taxonomy): Eukaryota > Metazoa > Chordata > Lepidosauria > Squamata > Viperidae > Protobothrops > Protobothrops mucrosquamatus. The sequence goes on along the minus strand of NW_015386401.1, from coordinate 1,404,351 downwards.
ACAACCACAATGGAGTCCCAAATTTTGGTTGCTAAGCAAGACAGTTGTTGTGGGCTGTGTCCCATTTTATGACATTTTTTGCCACGGTTGTTAAGCAAATCACTGCAGTTGCTAGGTGAATTGTGTGGTCATATTAAGCAAATCTGCCTTCCCCGGTTGACTTTGCTTGTCAGAAGTTGAGTGGGAAGGTTATAAATGGTGATCACGTGACCCCAGGATAGTGCAACTGTCATAAATACATGCCAGTTTCCAAGTGCCTGAATTTTGATCCCTTGACCATGGGGATGCTGCAATGTCACTTTTTTTCAGTGCATTTGTAATTTTAAATGATCATTAAACCAATTGTTGCAAGTCAAAGACTACCTATAAAAAATGCCCCAGAGAAGCCCTCAACATTTTACCACAGGACAGAATGGAACTCTCCTCACAATCAAACTGTTTACAACCCGTCTGTAGGGGCAATCGTAAGGTTAGTTATTTAAGCAACGGCTTCACGTTGCTTCCTCATGGTTAAATTTGTGATTTGTGGTGAAACCTACATTGCTTTTTATGTATTACTAAAGCTGACTCGTCTATACCAGTGTTTCTCAACCAGACCGCTTGAAGATATGCGGACTTCAATTAACAAAATTTCCCAGCTAACGCTACTAAAGAACCGATCAGTTTTTTTTAACGAAATGTTAGCAATAATACGCAAATAACATAAAACAGTTGGTAAGGGACGGTGCCAAAGGACACATTAGAAGGATATATAATGTTTTATTAGAATTGGATTCAGAAACTGAGTTAGTTAAAGATTGTATGATCAAATGGGCCCAAAATATAGGAGAAACAATATCTATGGATACTTGGGAGTTGATCTGGGTGAGAAATGTGAAGTTTACGCAAGCTCAAAATCTACGTGAGAATTTCTNNNTGGCAAAGATTTCGGCTTATTTGAAGAATTACTCAAATGAACAATTTTTATTAATATGGAGAAGATGGATTGTTTATATTCAAAAGAAGCATAGAGTGGTGGAATATAATTTAGGTTTTTAGAAAAAATTTTCTTTTTTTTTTCTTTTATATATTTTACCTACTCATGTAGAATAATATACTTTGTGGAGTTAGAGATATTAATATTTGTTTACTTATATCTGAATATTATCCTGGGATTAGGTTTGGGAAGTCCGGGGGGGTGGGGGGTGGGGGGTCTTTCATATAGCATTGTGTAACATTTGTGATGTTTTTTTTATGATGAAAAATAATAAAAATTTTATAATGGGGAAAAAAAACACATAAAACAGTTGGTTAAGGCCCCAGGCTAGAAAGCGGGAGATCTTGAGTTCAAGTCCTGCCTTACCCATGAAAACTAGCTGGGTGACTTTGGACCCGTCCTTCTCTCTCAGCCCAACCTTCCTCACAAGGTTGTTGTGGTGGGGAAAATAGGAGGAGGAGAGTCTATTGCAAGGGTAGGCAACCTTGGCTCTTTTATGACTCGTGGACTTCAACTCCCAGAATTCCTGAGCCAGCATGGCTCAGCTTGGAAACATTTCCCTTTCCCCTCAGCATGGCTGGCTCAGGAATTCTGGGAGTTGAAGTCCACGAGTCATAAAAGAGCCCAGGTTGCCTACCCCTGGTCTATTGGATACGTTCATTGCCTGGAGACATTTGTTATAATAATAAAGGCAAGATACAGATTAAATAAACTAAATTAAATGATATTCTGAATCTAACGAAAAGAAATGTTAGCTTTACCTGCCTGGAGGAGGACCCAAAGGACCAGCCATGTCCTCAGGAGTTGCAAGCCTGCTCTCCCCATCTTTTCAGATCTGGAGAAAAAACTGCAAGCCTCCTCAGCCTTAAAACAGTGACCTGTTGCCCAATGAAGAAATGAAATAAAGGAAGCCTCTTTCACTTTTTGGAACACGCTTGCAGCAGCAAATCCTTTGAAGAGGGCTTGAATGTGTCATGCAATGGGTGGTTGATAGCCTGCCTGGGTCTGCTTCAACTGCCCAAGAGAGTTACTCAAGCAGTTAGCTGGTGTGGTTTCTTTGGGTAACCCCTTCCCTAAAAGGCTTGGGGTAAAGAGGAAGAAGCAACTACCCCATGCCGGATTTACAACTTGGATCAAGAAAGGAACAAAGTAGATAAGCCACCTCTGCTTCTGCATCCGTGACACAAGAACTTTGATCTGGACAGCCGTGGCATTGTAGGAATTTAACCAACTGGTCTTACAGTATTGGAAAAACTCACCAGGCTCTGAAACTTCTCCAAAATGGGATGAGTCATCTGTGCTGCTTGGGAAGGACGTTTGAGATGCTGTCCAGCCTTGCCTAAGCGTCCAAGTGACCAAGATTTGCTAGATAAGAAACAGAGGCAGGTCTAGTTCTCTTGGTATTGGATGAATATTGCGTCCAGTTTTGATTGCCATGATATGAAAAAGATGCTGAGACTCTACAAAGAGTCCAGAGAAGAGCAACAAAGATGATCAGGGGACTGGAGACTAAAACCTATGAAGAACGGTTGCTGGAATCGCGTATATCCAGTTTAATGAAAAGAAGGACTAGGAGTGACATGATAGCAGTGTTCCAATATCTCAGGGGTTGCCACAAAGAAGAGGGAGTCAAGCTATTCTCCAAAGCACCTGAAGGCAGGACAAGAAGCAATGGATGGAAACTAACCAAAGAGAGAAGCAACCTAGAACTAAGGAGGAATTTCCTGACAGTGAGAACAATTAATCAGTGGAACAACCTGCCTCCAAAAGTTGTAAATGTTCCAATACTGGAAGTTTTTAAGAAGAGACCGGACAGCCATTTGTCTGAAATGGTATAGAGTTTCCTGACTGAGCAGGAGTTGGACTAGATTAGAAGACCTCCAAGGTCCCTTCTAACTCTGTTGTTGTTGTCATTGTCGTTGTCATTGTTGTTGTTGTTATCATTATATACACATATGCATATGCATATAGATATAGATACACATACACATGCACATATACATGCACTTATATATATATACATACACACACACATATATACACATACATATACACACACACATATACATACACATGCACATGTACATACACATAGACACATACATGCACATATACATACACATGCACATACACCTACACATGCACATATACGTATATACATAGGTCCTGCTACACCTTCTAATCTCTTTGGGCAGAAAAAAAGAGGAGTGGAATCAAAGTGACATCAAATTTCAATACACTGAAGCCTGAACTTATTTTAGTTCACCCTTTGGGTCCCCCAGCCATATACATCTCAGTGTTCAAAAGCTCAAGGACTCTTCCCCCCCACCATGAGGAAAAAACCTGGCAGAGTGAAAAACCTGGCAGAGTGAACTAAATAGGAAGACATAAACCAGCTCTTGAAACTGGAGACGTGTGTGTGTGTGTGTATGTGTGTGTGTGTGTGTGTGTGTGTTCACAAGGACCAGCTCCGAGAGTGGATGAGACTAATGGACTAGGTCTGCTCCCTATCTCATGGTTCAATCGCTTCCTCATTCTGCTGTAGCTTGAGGAAATATCTCCTGCAGGGAGATCAAGACATCTGGAGAGCAGCCCGTTGAGCAGGCCAACCGCTATCTTCATTTCAGTCTCCAGAGCATTTCCTGCACCGTTGAAAGCCATGAAGATGGGTTTTTCTGATCACGGAAGGGATGTCGTAACCTCCAAGATGTCCAGCAATATGTCCAACATGTGCGATGGAACCAGTTTTTTTAAAAAAATAATATTTTATTAATTTTCCAATTTTACATTTGAATATTTAAAAAGCAACGTGGTGGTTGGGTTACAACAGTTCAATAACAAAATCTTAGTGCAAATCTCAGGTTACAACATCAAATATTTCTTCTCTTTTTCCCTTAACATTTACTGTCTCATATTCAGGTTAGTACATTTCTAATTATGTCAACTCAATAAGAACTTCATTATTACATTTGTCAATAAATTTTTAGCTTACAGATATCTTAATTACATTCAGTCTTCATAAACAATCCATATCCTGTTATTGATTTTTACTCAATTTTTAATTTCTTATCAATATTCCAATTTAAACTTTGGTATTTATAATTGTCAGACTTTGGGTAACCAAAATTTCCCTTATCTCACTTCATAACAAACTATAATATCCAAAATACATATTTTATCTATTTGAATATAATCTTGTTCTATTTCCTAAGAGTTATCTATTTCCCATCATATTAAATCATGTACTTAATAACACAATATCCCCTTTAATAAATCAAAACCATTATATATATTGCCTGGCTTAATCAATAAATCAAACATATTCATAATATTTAATTTTCTTTTCCCTTTTAAGTCTAATTTTTAAATATTGAACCGATAAAATCCTTATTTTCAACTGGTTTCCAAATATTTTAAATCTAATAACCAAAATCCCCCTTATCTCAACATCTCCCTTTAACCCTCTAATTGGCAATATAAAATCCCCTCTAATGAGTCAAAATCCCAGTTTTTTCAACCTTATTCTAGCTTTCTTCCTTTGCCAACTAGGCTTCCATATCAGCACCTTTAAATCATCAAATAGATCTCCCTCTATTCTTACATATGTTATTTGAATTAAAGGAGACACTTGATTGCCAGTTTTCTGGAAGCACTAGCCCATTTGTATTTATTAAATTGTCTCCCTGTTATTCCAATTCCCCATGTTTGCTCTAATATATTTGTCTTCAATTCAATCTGTTCTACTTCTTTCTCAAATTTCTTCTGATTTATATAGAAAGTCATTTACATTTTCAATGTTGTCACTTCCTTTTCTGGATTTTCCATCAGATGTGTTTGTTGGTCAATTGAGTCCTCTGTCTTCATATTTGTTTGTCACGCTTCTTCTGTTATGTTCTGCATTGTTGGTTCTTTGGTTGTAAAATTTGGCTTTGTGCATCTAAGCTGGTATCTTGATCTTTTATTTTAGGTCTTATTTTATCACAAGCTAAAAGAATGGTTTCATGTATTGCTTTCAACATAGAATCTTTTCCTGGTCTTCATCCATCTCTTTCACTTATTTGTAAATTGTCTTTCTAGTAAAAGTTATTTGTTAAGCAAAAGTCAGTAAAGGTTTACATTCACAGTTCAAGTAGACCAATTTTGCTGCCCAGCTGTTCTCTTACAGCTAAGTCTCTCACAGATGGTTCCAAGGTCAGGAAAGTCTTATCTAAGGTCTGGGCTTTGAGCCAAGTCTCTTTTTAGGAAATAACAAATTGCAATACCAAGCTTCACCACAAGATGTCACCGATGCCATTTAGAATTTTTTAAGCCCAGAAGTTTTCTCATTCTTTTTCCAATTTTATTTCTTTTTTGTAGATAAAAACAAAAGTCTCCAATAGAAATAGGAAAATTTTTGGACCCCAAGTTTCAGGAACGTATAAATCCAATTAGATTAAAGTTGTTCTTTTTAATGCTTTGAATCCCCTGGGTAGTCAGACACCGCTATTCTTAGAGGGCGGGATAGAAATTCCCTTCCCTCTCTCCTCACAGAGGGAAGGTACTTCAAACAGCCTTTACAGGAAAAGAAGGTACTTAGGGTAAAGAGAAGATCAGATCTCACTCAGTTTCATCCGCATTGCTTTCAAAGTGCTTGATAGTAGATTTGACTTCGGCTGTCTGCAGCCTAATGACAAGGCATATTGCTATGGCCGGTCTTTTCTCTGCCAGTTTGGAGGGCTGCCCTGGATCGAGCAGAAGGGCTGCCACCCTCCCGCGATCAAGCGGGGGTGCCCTCCTTGCTCGTCGCCCCTACAGGGCAACCTTTGACCCTTTCCAGGGTCCCCCAGCGAAGGAAAATCAGACGTGGAAGATGGAATCGTCTTCCAAGCATCCGCAGCGTCCGTGTCGGCAAACCGGAAGTCGTGATGGAACCAGTTTTGACATTGCTTACATTTGAGCCTCCACAGTGAAGGATCACCTTGGGGCATCTCCAATTTGTATCTTCACATTAACTTTGAGGAGATTCGGTTTTGATCTGATGGCTTAAACCAGGGGTCTTCAAACTTGGCCCTTTTATGACTTGTGGACTTGCTGGCTGAGGAATTCTGGGAGTTGAAGCCTACAAGTCATAAAAGGGCCAAGTTTGAAGACCCCTGTTCTAGGTCAATGTTTCTCAATCTCAGCCTTATTAAGATGGGTAGACTTCAACTTCCAGAATTTCCCCAGCCAGATTTCTGGGAGTTGAAGTCCACCCAACTTAATGTGGCTTTGATTGAGAAACACTGCTCTAGGATGTAAGATTGGCAACCCTGTTAAAATGTATTTATTTGTGTACTTTTTAATTATTTATATCCCATCTTTATTATTTTTATAAATAACTCAAGGCAGGGAACACACAAAACATGCCTTCCTCCTCTTATTTTCCTCACAACAAAAGCGCTGAGGTGAGTTGGACTGAGAGAGGTCACCCAGCCAGCTTTCATGCCTAAGGCAGAACTAAAACTCACCGTCTCCTGGTAATTGGCCCAAAGTCACCCAGCCGGCTTTCATGCCTAAGGCAGGACTAGAACTCACCGTCTCCTGGTAATTGGCCAAAGTCACCCAGCCGGCTTTCATGCCTAAGGCGGGACTAGAACTCACCACCTCCTGGTAATTGGCCCAGTCACCCAGCCAGCTTTCATGCCTAAGGCAGGACTAGAATTCACCGTCTCCTGGCTTCTTGCCTGGTTCTTTAACCAAATTGACAAATTGATCATGATGCCTCCAGCATGTTAATTTACTTGTGACATTGACATAAACTTCTTTAAGACTATAATTTCAAGGTTCTTCTGTACAATGATTGAACAAGTCATGTCTTTTTGATATGGATTGTTATCAAATCCAGGGCCTCAGACTTTGCACCAGATATATATATATATATATTCCTTTTCAACAGCCCTTTTAAGAGTTCTCGGTTCAGCCTGGGACTTCATCCCCACCCCCAGTCTCCCTCTTCCTAAAAAAAAAACAACATCAGAAAGAATTAACGTTTTAGCTAAAATAGACCATTTTTATGTTCAATTTTGAATCCCTGGCAAACAAAAGTTTCTCAGGCTGAGAAATGGAAGAAGGAAATTTTGGAGTATAAAACAGGTTTTTTTTTCTTTATTATGTATTAGATTTATATCTTTCCTTCAAGATCTTAGGGCAGCATACTTATTACTCTATCATCCGATATTTGATACACCAACCTTATAGGGTAGGATTGTTTACTAACTATTGTATCTTCCCCACAAAGAAGCTTTGTTTGTTTATTCATGTCAGAAGCATCACAATTAAAATAAAGCATACTATATGACATAAACAAAGAAGGTCATATTGAATTAAACCTTTTGTAGCCAGAGACGTTTTGTTTCTAATGTTTGGAAAATAGGAACCTCTCTGACCAGGAATTTAATTTTTAATCTACAGCTTTGGTGTCTTTTGATGCAAGCCTCATTTCTAAATAGATATGCCTAAGATTAAGACCAGGACAATTTAATTAAAATAAATACAATTTTAACCGACAACATTTTTTTTTAATTAAAGCAATATTGCATGCAATAGGAGCCAATTTTAACTGGCAGATTTTATCTATTCTTCCTGAGGTAAAAACAAAAACAAAACAGCACTAAATGAAACATTTTTTGAATGAGTATGCAAAGAATTGCATCACTCCAGTTTCCTGCTTGTTCAGTTCAAAATATTCTACTGGTTGATCGCCTAAAAATAAGAGCTTCATTAAAGACACTAAAACATCCTAAAAAATAGATTTTATGAATCTCTTATGTCCCCAAAATAAAAGGTAATGGATGTGAAAAGTAGGATATGTCGTATAAGAACACAGGTAGTCCTCGACTTAACAAATAGGGTTTGGAAAATTTGTTGTTAAGTGCTGTTGTTAAGCAAGACATCACATGACTACAACTACGACACCAAGCTGGCAGGAATAGCCAACACTCCAGAAGGATCTTGAATACATCTTGAATTCTAATATCCTGTTAGGCCAGTCCTTTAATTTTACTTCCTTGCCTTGGCAAAAGACCAAATTCACCTCAATTGTGAAAGATGAATCTAGATCAGGGGTCTTCAAACTTGGCCCTTTTATGACTTGTGGACTTCAACTCCCAGAATTCCTCAGCCAGCGTGCCTGGCTGAGGAATTCTGGGAGTTGAAGTCCAAAAGTCATAAAAGGGCCAGGTTTGAAGACCCCTGATCTAGATGTTGAGGGACAATGACCAGCTGGATAGTACAGAACTCCTTCTGGTCAGGAAGCTTACCTATTCTGTGGCGGACCCATATTTTTACCTCATTTTTCAGAAATAGGGTGGCTAAGAAATCATCTAGGGACAATTTAGGCCAAAGTTTCAATAGGGATTGGGCGAGTTTTATCTAGTGATTAAGGCAGCCGAGTAGAAACGAGGGGACGGTAAGTTCTGGTCCTGCCTTCAGCACGAAAGTCGGCTGGGTGACTCTGTGCCGATCACCAGGAGATAGTGAGTTCTACTCCTGCCTTAAGCATTAAAGCCAGTCAGGTAACCTCTTTGGGGGGAAAACAAGAGTAATATCAGATATTTTTGCCACCTTGAGATATTTATAAAAATAATAAAGACAGGAGATAAATACATGATCATCACTGATACTGGTGGGTAGCTGATGGTCTTAGAGAAGACCCTAAATCAGGGGTAGGCAACCTTGGCTCTTTTATGACTCGTGGACTTCAACTCCCAGAATTCCTGAGCCAGCCAAGCTGAGGAGAAATGGAGAGGTTTCCATGCTGAGCCATGCTGGCTCAGGAATTCTGGGAGTTGAAGTCCACGAGTCATAAAAGAGCCAAGGTTGCCTACCCCTGCCCTATATGAATCAATTCATGTGAGTAAAGGACAAGGCAGATTCATCACTCTCCAATGCTAGGAAGAAATTTCCTGACAGTGAGAACAATTAATCAGTGGCATGACTTGTCTTCAGTTGTGGGTGCTCCATCACTGGAGATTTTGAAGAAGAGACGAGACAGCCATTTGTCTGAAATAGTATAGAGTTTCCTCCTTGAGCAAGGGGTTGGACTAGAAGATCTCCAAGGTCCCTTCCAAGTCTGTTATGGACACCCTTGGTTACTGCCTCCCTCTCTTGTGACCCTTAATGGTCACAACTTCTGAATACCATTCCAGAAGACCTACCCTATCATGGGCTCTTCCATCTAAATTCCTTGAACTAAAGTAGAGTATCTATGCTCTGAGACTAGATTCTATAGGGAGTTGGATATACTACAAGGACTACACACCTTGCCTTTAGTTTCTGTTGGTCGCCATTTAAGGGGGGACATTGCCTTTCCTAGGAGCAGCAGGTATCTCCAGGTCTCTGGGCTTCCTCTTCTGGACGGAAAGGAGCATCCACTGAGGGTATCAAATGATCATCTAGCCCTTAAAACTGGAGAGGATCATGAGATCAAGACCATTGAGCTGAAGGACTGATAGGAGCAGCTGCTGGTCACCTTTCTCTCCTTTGACAGGAAGATCAGGCCTCAAGATACTGCAAGAACGGTGCTGGTTGAAAGACATTCTTGGCCCAGGATCTTGAGAAACTTGGGTCTTTCCTGGATGTCCTCCTGTTTTATCAATGGAGGTTGGATCAATAGAAGAGAGTATTTGTAGCTCAGGATTTAGCTGTGAACTAATTGGTGGTCTCTGAGCAAAGTTTTCTTGCAGACATTATCAAACTAGGTACTGCAAACTCTACTCCCGCTGATGCCGTTAGCTAATTTGGTAATGAAATGTCTGTTAGAAAACCACCAAGTTCAGAGAGCACCAAGGACCCCGGAGCTTGGCCTCAGAAGGCATCCTTTGGAAGTGAAGGGGAGCTACAAATATTAGCATCAGAGATTTAGATGCCTTGTAATTAAAACTAGAGCAATTTCCGGTAGACCTCTTGAAATTCAGCAAAGTCAAGGTCTATGGAAATTCTCAATCATTCAGGTCATGGTTGTCCCAAAGGTGCTTTTCCAAAAGGCAACTGGACTTCCTTGCACCCTTGGGACAACCATGAGCTGAATGTGGACTTTCACGGTTTTTTTTTTCTTGAAAACATTTCACTTCTTACCCAAGAAGCTTCTAACTTCAGCTAAGAACTGAAGCAGTTTCTTGGATGAGAAGCAAAATGTTTTGAAGGAAAAAACCTGAGAAAAGTCCAGCTGCCTTTTGGAAAAGCACCTTTGGGACAAGCAAAGCCAAAGCACTTACAGTGGATCTCGAGAGATAATTTACCACCCGTTGGGAAGTGTTGCTGTGGTTGGAAGCTCATGTTCTGCTTGAAGGACCGCCATTTCCTGATCCCTGGAGGTTTGGGAGTGTCCAAAATCAATGCTGCCAGAAGGGCACCCACTGGGATACAGGAAGGAGCCAACCTTCACCATCTCCCACTTTGCCTCAAAAACACACACACACACAAAAGAGGGGTTCCCAGCATTTGCCACGGGTGAGTGGGTGGGTATACGTCCGTACCTCTTAGGCTTCAGGCATCAACGCTGCTAACATTGGATGTTCTTGCTTTGACAACAGATGGAAATGCAGCCATTTTCTCTATTGCTTTTAGAATTAGTTGGTGCTGGGAGGGGGAATAGGGATGAGAGTCCAGCTAGTCATAACAATAACTTAGCCATGGGAACCCAAGGACATTGGGCCCAGAGCTGATGTTTTGGTGGCTGGAGAGAAAGCTGGCCTTCAAGCTAATTGGGGAATGTGATTTATGACTGTTTATTGGAGGAGGGAATTGTACTGTTACTTTGTATCCAGGGGAGGGGAATTTAGTTTTTGGTTTCAACTATGTAGTGCCAATAATTTGTTTCTCGAGTAAAAGATTCTTTAAGGTAAACAATGCCTCGAAGTTCTTTTGAAGAGTTTCATCTGTCGGAACCATGACATCAGGTCTTACACTTTCCTGATTACAGGTAGTCCTCGACTTACAGCCACAATTGAGCCCAGCATTTCTGTTGCTAAGTGAAACATTTGTTAAGCGAATTTTACCTCACTTTCCTGATTACAGGTAGTCCTCGACTTACAGCCACAATTGAGCCCAGCATTTCTGTTGCTAAGTGAAACATTTGTTAAGCGGATTTTACCTCAATCGCTGCCGTTGTTAAGTTAGTAACACGGTTGTTAAGTGAAACTGGCTCCCCCATTGACTTTGCTAGTCAGGTCACAAAAGGGGATTACAACCTCAGGACACTGCAACCATCATAAATATGAGTCGGTTGTCAAGCGGCCAAATTTTGATTACGGGACTATGGGGATGCTGCAACAGTTGTGTGAAAAATGGTCATAAGTGACTTTTTTCAGTGCCGTTGTAACTTTGAATGGTCACAAAATGAACCGTTGTGTCAAGGGCTCCTTGTAGTTGGGAAAACCTGCCTCCTGGACAGTCTGAAGGATACAGGGATAGTCTGCTGGCCTTCTCCCTCATCTTAGTACAGTTCTCCCTCCCCCCGTGGGCATGAAGGGAGAAGGCCTGAAAGAGGGGAGAGGGGAGTCTCTTCCCCTTGAGCCAAGGGAGGAATCCCAGCAGAGAAACCATCTTTATTTATTTATTTATGAACAGAAAATGTCACCCTTGTATAGACGGGGCGGTTTACAAAATAGAAACATCAACAGAAACATCAAAACAAACCCCAGTCCATATCCCCCTCCCATCCCCAATTAAAATTACATTTTAAAAGAACTCTTAAATGGCCGCTCTGCCACCACCGGAAGAACGATCGGATGTCTGCAATTGAGGGTGGGAGAAGCCATCTTAGCACCTTTTTAAAAACAAAACAGAAACAAAAAAAAACCAACCAGGAACCCCTCTTCCTTCTTGCTCTCCCCCCCCCTGCACTTCATCCTAACAGAAGATTCTTGAGATGTGACGCCTCACCCTTCTGGTTCCTCCTGGAAAAGCGGGGCTGTGGTTGTGACCAGTGAGGTACCCATGGATCTTGGAGGAACAGGAGACTCCTGGTCTTTAAAGGAGACCATCATGACTTGATAAGAGTGTGAATGGAGTCTGAATGGAGCCACTGGAGTAAGAGATCAGCTTCAGAATGTCCTAGATCAGGGGTAGGCAACCTTGGCTTTTTTATGACTCGTGGACTTCAACTCCCAGAATTCCTGAGCCAGCCACGCTGAGGGGACAGGGAGTGGTTTCCATGCTGAGCCATGCTGGCTCAGGAATTCTGGGAGTTGAAGTCCTCGAGTCATAAAAGAGCCAAGGTTGCCTACCCCTGTCCTAGATCCACCGTAGGATAATGGCTATTCTCCCTGCCTCTGCCTAATTCTATATTTGGACAAACACCCCACAAATACCACTTTCTGTAAGAGAAAATGAAGGCCAACGAGAAAAACCTCGATTTTGAAGGATTCTCTCCTTACAACCTGGGAAGAGAAATTTAAAACACTGACATTTCCTTAGATCAAGATCACAGCTCACTGTATAAACCAAGGGTGTCCAATCTCGGCAGCGTTAAGATTTGTGGACTTCAACTGGCTGGGGAATTCTGGGAATTGAAGTCCACAAGACTTAAAGTTGCCGAGGTCGGACACCCCAGGTATAAATAATGGCGAGATTATAGTGAGAAATACCGCTCAATTTAAAAAAAAGGAAAAAAATGACGCAGTGTTTGACCAGTTTGCTTGCACTTTGACTATCAGATTAAAAGGATGGAGGTGGCCAGGAAAGTTCATCACTGGAAAAAAATGTGGCATGATTGATTCGGGAGAAACAGGCCCCAAATTTGGGCAAAAATACTTATTCTAAGGAGCTTTGGACCCAGACAAGAGAATGATTATAAAATGGAAGGAAAACATCAGCAAGGGAATCTAGTCAGCAGATTTCTCTTAAAAATAGCAATTAAGACAACCACCTGCCTATTTTAATGTCTTTATGAAGGTAATAGATAGATGGTATCCATCTAGACCAGGTTTTCTCAACTTTAGGAACTTTAAGATGGGTGGACTTCAACTCCCACAATCTGGGAGTTGAAGTCCACACCTCACAAAGCTGCCAGGTTTGAGAAATAAACCACGTTTAGCCCCTTCCTGATGTTCAGGCTAAATAAAAATGTAACTGTACCACACACTTGAAAAGCTATTTATGGGAGCTGGGCAGAGAGGGAAAAGAGATTTCTGCTGGGAAGCATTTGTGTATGTTCGTGAGAGAAATTGTGCCTGGTTTTAAAAAAAACAACACGCCATTTCAGCTGCACCACTTTGCAATATGCAACAATTTACATTTTGAAGGCCAAGATCCCTCCCCCAAGAAAGAAGTAAATTGTGACCCGAGGAATACGTCTTTCTTTGAAAAAAAAAAGTAAAGAAAACTAATTGAGTCTCACTCAACTGCTCTTTCTCTTTCCCACCCCCCTGAACACAATCCTTAAATCCTATACATTCTGTGTATAAAGCATGTAACATGGAGATGTTCTTTTAAAAAAATACTTTTTCAAAAAAAAAAAAGGAAAAAGGAAAAAAAACATATGTTAAGTATATATATATATTTATATATATATAGCATATATGCACACTCAAGAAGTCTAATGTAGACGTCAACAAAAGTCATTCAGAATAGTATCTGGTGGTGGTCCGAACGCTGATTTTTCTCTCCATTGAAGAAACCGAGAGGAAGAAGCGGGTAGAAGCTGTCGGATGGACTTTCTTGCTAGGCTTGGGATGAGGAAGACGTGGTCCAGATGCCTCCAAGGTGGCTGTCTTGTTCATCTTGGCTGAAAACCACAGTTGACAATCTTTTACAAAGGGGACCTCATCCATGGCAGAGTTCAGTAGAGGGTGTCCCTCTGTCTTGGTCTGCCTACTTTTAGGCTCCCAGCCAATCAGAGAAGACAAAGCCAACTATGCCCAAACTCTGTTGATACCCCAAGTCAAAGGAATCAATGCATGTCAAGGAATCTTTCAAGCATGGTCTTCAATAACTGGCCGATCAATGGGCAACCAACTCTAAAAGGACCATCCCTGACCAGGTTATTCCAGATTTGATGCCATCTTCAAAACCCACAAGGGGCCTCTTGATTGTGCCTTGTGCCAGGTAGAGGGAAGGAAAGGGTGCTGTTTGCTCCAGAACCACCTGCTCTGCTGACGGATGGATCAGCCCACCTCCTCCAAGGATGGAAGATGCTGCGTGGCTCGGTCTGCAAAGACAGACTAAAGCTTGGCCTGCACTTTGCCCTGAGTCCGTAGCTTGCAGGGGGAGCAAGTTCAAGGAGGGAAGGAAGGAAGGAGGGCCGTGCCACCTCAGGTTGAAGAGAAAGATGCCATCCTGACAACTGGCAGCTTTAGCGAAGACGTGACGGTGGTTGGAAATGGAATCCAGGATGCTGGGAGAGAAAATCACAAGGTTGAGGAGGCAGGCCACTTCGGGCGCTCGGAAAGAACCTGAAACTGAGGCCCACTGGGCAAGGTTCAGAGAAACCATTCTACCTGTAGCTGCCTAAAGAAACATTCTCCAAAATCTGTCCTAAAACTATTGTTAATCACTTCAAAGAACATAAATTTCCAGTTGTGTTCTGGAATGTTTAGCAAGAGGCTGAGAAATTCCAGCACGGGGGATGCCCCCAAAACTTTAGACGAAGAACAAGGATCTCCCCAGTTTCCTCAGTCATGGAATGAGAACCTAACACACACTGGACAGCACTTAAGACATTGTCTTGCTTCCCCCCAAGACCTTCTTAAACCTGCTGCTTTCTCCTCCTCCTTTATTTATAGGGAACTTTCACCCCAAAGGGACCAAATTTTAATAGATGAGCACTTCAAGAAGGTGCTTAGCTTGGACCTCCAGGAGTTGAGGGGCTCACATGCCCATCGCAAGAATTTCTCACCCCACGGAAGGATCACCAAGAAGATAGAAAGCTGCCTTCTGCTCGCTCTCGCTCTCTTCCGTTTCACGAGGGCAGGGCCTTTGCAGAGGCACCAAGTTAAATTTGAATAACCTCACCCACCCACCCAGGAAAAAAAAAAGCAGCTTTTGGGCCTCTCATCAGCTGGAGCAGACGGAGTGACTTGGCTGGTCGTGAATACTGCGCTGATGAGAATAGCCTGCCTCTCCAAATGCTGCTATTTAAGAGACGTCCTACCCACCCACCCCCAAAGCGGAGAGCGTTTGTGCCCTCAAAAGAAAGGAATGTGTTCACAATACTGTCAACAGTTGCGGAAATCCTCCAGCAGCTGTGGGTCTGGAAGACACCTTCTTTTTTTTCTTCAGCCGCTTCCCCCAAATTGAGAGGGTTTCCACATGGAATAGATGATTCTCTGCTGCCTTTTCTGCGTACAACCAAATCCATCTTTTCCCCTCTCCGTATTTAGAGCGGCGACGTGCACAATGACAGTCTGATCCTGAGGGGCTGTAAGCGAGTCCTGTGGTGTTTCCCTCCCAAGAAGTGAGCTGCTTCACGGCTCTTAGAACAGAGCCCAGCTTCTTGAAAAGCCGCCAAGACCTCCTAAACGGGCCTTCTCCGTGCTTTTTATCTCCTGGAAGCCTTTCCGGGGTGCTTCTCTCCAACCTTGAGGACCTCAAAGCCTTTCAAGCTTGCTGCCTCTTATGGCTTAAGTCGACCCAGCTGGGCGCAGCCGGAAGAGAAGCCACCTGAAGACGCTACTAAGCATAGTTTTGCATGGAACCGAGCTGGGTAGAGCCACCTTCCCCAACAAAGATGGCGGACGTAAGGGACGATGCGCAACTGTGAGGAAAAATCCCCCTCAAAAAGATACCAAGGACTCTTCAGGCAGGTTCCACGGCTTGTTTCGGTGGAAAGTTTCAAATCTTCATGAGCCGGCTAAGATTTAAGCCTTTTTTTTTTCCACTAACAAGCTGAAGTGGGGGCCACTGAGCGATCAACCCAAAGTGGCATTTGACGGACGCTCTTCGAACCAGCTCCACAGCTCCGCCAGCCTCTCCTGCCTTGCTGCCCCTCTGCTCAGAGGCCGCTGCTTCTTCTAATCTCTATCACCAAAGGCGATTGACATCTGTCACAAGGCCTTCTCCCCTACACCCTAAAAGTGCAATAAAACTATTTTTGAAGAAAAAAAAACAAAAACAAAAACAAAAGCACAAGCGTGCTGTTTGTGCAAAGAGAAACAAAATAAATACATGATATTTTTTTAAAAAAAAATGTTCACAGTATCACATACAGATAAGAGAGCTACAGTAGTGCACTTTGGGAATAAATAGAGAGAGAGAGAGAGAGAGAGAGAGAGAGAAGGAGGAAAAAAGAGAGGGGGCGACCCAGGATCGAATTCCTCCCGACCTCTGATGTCTCTGGGGCCAAGATCAGTTTGTGGGTAACTGCTTTGAGAGGTATTAATATACACGTTTTGGAGAAAGGACGGTGGGAGGAAGGAGACGAGACTTGGGGCGGTTTTGCTTTTGACTTTCCGGGTAACGCTGGGATGCTGAAGCACAGCCGACGTTGATGCACGACATTCTTCCACGCCTTCCCTCCGAAAAGCTGCAAGGAACATCGAAAGGGACCACCGCAAATGGCGTCAGGAGGAACGCTTCTCTCGAGGAATTTGCATAGAAGTTACTGCAGGGGGGGGGAGGAGGAAGACAAAAGGGAGAGAGGACAGCATTTAGAAGAAGAGCCCAATCCAAAGGAATGGATTTAATCTCCCTGGATTTATGCTTGGGAGACGGGAGAACTGGAAGATTTAAATGGATATTGAGCAATTACAGAGAAGGGTTAGGTGTCGATTGAAAATCTAGTCTCTCTCTGAACTATCAATCATTTATTCTGGAATTGGCTTGCACTCGGAAGGACCCCAGGATGTGACTCAGCCAGCATGCTGTTAATAATTTACTGCTAATTTTTCCCCTCAACAAGTGTCTTGTGAGGCCAACCTGGGCTGAGAGACGGGGACTGGCTTTCATGCCTAAGGTGGGACTAGAACTCACTGTCTCCTACTGATTCGCCAAAGTCATCCAGTTGGCTTTCATGCCTAAGCAGAACTGGAACTCACTTGTCTTCTGATTTCTAGCTTAGTGCCTTAACAACTGGATCAATTATTCTATTTCTGCCCTAGAGTTTAAAATCAAGAGTTTTGTTTCTCCCGAGTCAACAGACATTGGGCCATTCCTTCAAGAGGGTATGAAGGCAGCTGGGACCTACTCGTGAGTCTGAGAATGGCTTCCTTGAGACACCAGCCTTTCTCTCACCACCATCTTGGTATCATCAGCATAGATGGGGATCTACTGGATAGTCAACATAGGGATGTCCTTAAGAAGCCCACAGTATAAACATGCCCTGACAAAACTTTTTAAAACTCCTGATAGGACTAAGATGCCGTAGTAGGGCAATATTTCTCAACCGTGGCCATTTTAAGACGTGTGGACTTCAACTCCCTTCGACCAGTCCGCTCCCACAGAGAGGGCCTCCTTAGGGTGCCGTCGGCCAGACAATGCCGGCTGGCGACCCCCAGGGGGAGAGCCTTCTCTGTGGCAGCTCCTGCCCTCTGGAATGACCTACCCCCCGACCTACGTACAGTTGCGGACCTGTGCCTTTTTCGCCGAGCCCTGAAGGCCCATCTATTCCGTGCGNGGCCTGGCGTAGTTTGATTATGTTTTAGTGGGGGTTTTGTATGGGGTATTTTTAGAGCAGGCCTGTTATTTAATTTGATTTTAGAACAGAAATTTGTGTATATTTATCGTGGTTTTTATTATTGCCTGTTCACCGCCCTGAGTCCCGTAAGGGAGATAGGGCGGTATATAAATTCAATAAATAAATAAATAAATAAATAAACTCCCAGAATTCCTGTCAGCCATGCCGGCTGAAGCATTCTGGGACTTGATGTCCACACGTCTTAAAAGTTATCAAGGTTGAGAAACACTGCCTTAGGGTGCAGAAGAGGCCATCAGGAAGCCCTCCGCCCTGCCCAAGTGTTTTATTCAGAACTACAAAAATGAGCCGTCCGGGCAACTGCGACATTCTAGTCTCTCCACAGCCGCTTTGTGTCCAATCAAGTTCCAATTCCTTTCTGGGGAAGTCTAAGAGGAAATGGGGAATTGTGAAAGCCAGCACCGTCTTTTGAGGGGCATCAACTTGCAGATACTGGAAGCTTCCCGAGATCGCTCAGGATGAGCCTGCAGTGCAACTCGCTGACAAGGATGGACTGTGCCACAATTGTTGTTTCCTTCTTAAAAATGAAACGAAACAAACAAACAAAAACAAAGAAACCCCGAACAGGCATGAACACAAACTTACTGTATCACTCTCTTCGTCAGAGACTGACTGGATTTGAGTGTTATAGTGGAGAGGAGAATAGACCCAGCTCCTCTCGTCTGTCGGCTGGCGGACAGCAAAGCAGAGAGCAAAAGAAGCAGCAGGGAGGAGAGTAAAATAAAAAGAGGAAAGAAAAAAGAGAGAAAAAGAGAGAGATGAAAGCTACAACACCAACGAGAAAAACTACATGATTGGAGAGAGAAAAAGAAACACAAAGGCAGAGCTCGGCTTTCACACAGAAGTTGATGTTTTCCAACCCCACCCCACCCCCCCACTTATCTATCTAAAGCAGTGTTTCTCAACCTTGACAATTTTAAGGCATGTGGACTTCAACTCCCAGAATTCCACAGCCAGCAATGCTGGCTGTGGAATTCTGGGAGTTGAAGTCCACATGCCTTAAAATTGTCAAGGTTGAGAAACACTGATCTAAAGCAGTGTTTCTCAACCTTGGCAACTTTTTGATGTGTGGACTTCAACTCCCAAAATTCTCCAGCTAGCAACTCTAGCTGGAGAATTCTGGGAGTTGAAGTCCACACATCGTAAAGTTGCCAAGGTTGAGAAACACTGATTATTCTAAAGCACCCCATCAATGTCAGCTCAGGTGAGAATCACTGTGCTGAAGAGTTTGGTTCCCTTAAAACTCAGCTTTTCAATAGCAGTAGCACTATTCGACTTATAACAGGTAGTCCTCGACTTACAACAGTTCATTTAGTGACCGCTCAAAGTTACGGCATTGAAAAAAAAGGGACTCATGCCCGTTTTTCACACTTACAACCGTTGCCGCCTCTCCATGGTCACATGATCAAAATTTAGATGCTTGGCAAGTGGCTCATATTTACAACGGTTGCAGTGCCCTGGGGATCCCACGATCCCCTTGCAATCTTCTGACAAGCAAAGTCGGGGGGGGATCCATATTCACTTAACAACCGTGTTACTAACTTAACAAATGCAATGACTGACTTAACAACCGTGACAGGAAAAGTCGTAAAATGGGACAAAACTCATTAAACAAATATTTCACATAGCAACATAAATTTTGGGCTCAACTGTGGTTGTAATTCGAGGACTACCTGCATACGGCTTCATAGTGCTTTACAGCCCTCTCTGAGCACTGTACAGAGTCAGCCTCTTGCCCCCAACAATCTGGGTCCTTATTTTACGGACCTCAGAAGGATGGAAGGCTGAGTTAACCTTGAGCCGGT
Organism: Protobothrops mucrosquamatus; assembly: GCF_001527695.2. NCBI lineage: Eukaryota > Metazoa > Chordata > Lepidosauria > Squamata > Viperidae > Protobothrops > Protobothrops mucrosquamatus. The sequence continues at coordinate 1,384,922 of NW_015386401.1, read as the reverse complement.
CAGAATCGAACTCCTGGCAGTGAACAAAGCCTGCAATACCGCATTTTAACCACTGCGCTACCAGGGCTCTTAAACTAGGAATGTGCAACCAGTGGCCGCGGGACTGTCAATCTCTTTTTGGTGGATTCATAGAACCCCATCAAACCATCACTGTTAAAAATCTGCACTTAAGTACTTTTCCAGGTGGGAAATCAATAAAAACCGAACAGTGCATCTTAAAAGATGCTGCCTATGGTTGAAAAGTAAAGGAAGATACTGTGGAGTTCCTAGTGCTCTCTCAGTTTGGTTGCTTGCTTGTGGACGTTTCATTGCCCAACTAGGTAACATCATCAGGATGAGGATTTATGGGGTTTGCACCCTGTTTATATACAGAGAGTCCTTGACTTACAACCATTTGTTTAGTGGCTGTTCAGAACTTACAATGTCACTGACAATAGCAGCCTGCAACTCAGTCTTCACAACCCAACGGTCCCATGATCAAAACTTGAGTGCTTGGCAACCGGAGTGTATTTGTGAGAGTTGCGGTGTCCCAGGGCCATTTGTGACCTTCCCAGCTGGTTTACAACAAGCAAAGTCAAAGGGGGGGGGAAATGGATTTGCTTAGTGTCTGCATCATTTACTTAACTGCGGTGATCTGATTAACCACCATTGCAAAAAAAAAGGTAAACTCAGCTGTGACTCGCTTAACAACCACCTTGCTTAGCAATGGAAATTATGATCTCAAGTGTGGTCGTAAGTCGAGGACTGCTTGTAGTTCCTTGATTAGGGTATTGTTTTGCACCTGAGGAAATTTCTGCTTAAGGGACTTTAATCAATGCTACAAAGGTCTCGTCTGGGAAATGTAGAATTCTATAAAGTGTTTGATTTTTTTTTAAAGACACTTTTAAATATACAAATTGTAAGCATCTCAAACTCTTGATTATCAGCCACTTGGACTATGGTAAGGTGGGGATGCCTGTGGAGAAGAGCCAGAAGCTAAAGCAGGTACAAAAGACAGTGGGAGGATTACTGGTGTTTCCCACCAGTGAATAATAATACCAGGGGTCTACAAACGTGGCCCTTTTATGACTTGTGGACTTCAACTCCCAGAATTCCTCAGCCAGCGTGCCTGGCTGAGGAATTCTGGGAGTTGAAGTCCACAAGTCATAAAAAGGCCAAGTTTGAAGACCCCTGAACAATACCAATGCTAGCCTGAATGCTTCCAGGCCAAAAACTAATTATTAAAACTTTTTATGGCACGGCATTGGGATTTATCCCCAAATTAAAATGGAAAGCAAACTTCAATTACATTTCAACTAGGTTAAGAGTTTAGCTAAATTCTTGGCTTAACGGCCCACGATTCACTTAACAACTGCCGCAATTTGCTTAACCGTAGCAAAAAGGTAGTAAAAATGAAGCTGCCTTGCTTAGCAACAGAAATGTTGGGCCTCATTGTGGTCGTAAGTCGAGGACCACCTCTATTGTCCTAAGATCAATCCAATGAAGTTGTGCAAGAAAAGTGCCCATCTCCTCCGCTTATCTAAGAGATGAACGGGGCAGGATATCACACAGAGACACAGCTGAGAGCCTCCTAGCCTGAGGGGGAAATTCTGCCCTGTGTCTGGTTAGCAACATACTGCAGGATCCTGTCTTGTGCCACACTGAGGAATAATAGCATAACAGAGTTGGAAGAGACCCTGGAGGTCTTCTAGTCCAACCCCCTGCTTGAGCAGGAGACCCTATACCAGGGGTAGGCAACCTTGGCTCTTTTATGACTCGTGGACTTCAATTCCCAGAATTCCTGAACCAGCATAACTCAGCTTGGAAACCTCTCCCTTTCCCCTCAGCATGGCTGGCTCAGGAATTCTGGGAGTTGAAGTCCACGAGTCATAAAAGAGCCCAGGTTGCCTACCCCTGCCCTATACCAATTCAGCTAGGTGGCTGTTCAGTCTTTTCTTAAAAACCTCCAGCGATGGAGCTCCCACAACTTCTGGAGGCAAGCCATTCCACTGGTTTATTGTTCTCAATGTCAGGAAGTTTCTCCTTAGTTCCAGGTTGCTTCTCTCCTTGATTAGTTTCCATCCGTTGCTTCTTGTTCTCCTTCAGGTGCTTTGGAGACTAGGTTGACCCCTCTTCCTTGTGGCAAGCCCTTAGATATTGGAACACTGCTATCATGTCACCCCTATAGTCCTTCTTTCCACTAGACTAGACCATACCCAATTCCTGCAATTGTTCTTTGTATGTTTTAGCCTCCACTCCCCATATCATCTTTGATGCTCTTCTCTGCACTCTTTCCAGAGTCTCGACATCTTTTTTTATATCATGGCGACCCAAACTGGAGGCAGTATTTCAGCCAGAAATGTCCAATTTTCGAAGGAGGGCCCTCAAACCCTTGGCATTCAAAGGAAGTAGAAGTCCAAAGCCAGAAATGCAAAGGCTGCTTTGGGAGATTTCAAGAATGCTGGGAAGGAAAAAAACAGGCCAAGTCTAGTGAATGGCTACTGTCCCTGCCCATCCCTTGTCCCATCCCTTGCAGCATGTTCTACCTCAACAGAACAACAGAAGAGGCCTAGCAAGCAAACCAAGGGGAACACAAAGCTTCTTCTACCTACAACACCACAACGGAGGAGAGAGAACTTTGAATTGCCAAAGGGGGAGGTGTAAAATCAAATCTTTCCTCGCCCTCTTTTTAAAAAGCCACTCTCCTCTAACACCGAAAGCTATTTTTGCATACTATTTAAAATGTCCCTTCTTGCCAGCAGGGTGTATTACATTTGTATCAGGCTTGCTGACCGGGAATTTGGGCCCTGAGAATTAACACACCTGGAAGGAGAAAACCCAGGTTAGGGAAGGTGGCTTGATACCTGTAGTAAGGTAACAACGAAGACCCAACCTTGGTTAGTTAAGAGCAAGGAAGATCAGCGGCGTTGAAAGACTAAACTATGGATTAGGAACGGCTGTTGCCATCCTTGCTGGCTGCGAATTTAATATTCTGTTTAAAATGTTTCCATGCCACCAGATTGGAAGAAATCTTGAGGCAGGGCAGAATAACCCCTAAATCATGCCGTTGTCCAACGAAACCCAAATGTGCCTTATCAAAACAGAAAAGCTGGTGGCCTCAAAGCAACCCCCCCCTTTTTTTTTTTTGAAGCAGAGGAAGATCCTAAGATTCTTCTTATGCTCAGCTAGCAGTGGGCTGTGCCAAGTAAGCCTAGGCACAACGATGGCAAACCCATTAACACCTGGGTCAAAAGTGACACAACGCTACGACGTTTTATTATTATTTTTTCATTTAGCATCTGGCGATGTTACATTATTAAGCAGGAGACTACAGTGCTTAATGCGGAGTAGTACTTTGGCTGCCTAAGAATGTTTGGCAACACACCAGCGTTCAACAATAGCCGACAGCAACTGTTCTCAAAAGCACGTCCCGTTTCTCGCGTGATTTTTGGAGGCCCCCCGCAAGAGTGGGATGTGGTGTCTCGCGCAGCCTCTGAAAATCATGCGAGAACGAGGTGTGTTTTTAACAGGCTGCAGAGGCTGTGGAAGAGCATTCCCTCGTGCTGCTTCCAGAGGAAAAGACTTGTGCAACCCACAGCAGCCTCCCGTAGGCCGCAAGGACCTGTCAACGGAAAGAGGACACCGCGGGACGCAGAAGAACTTGGAGAGCCCTGGGCTGCAGAGGCAATCACACCGTTCCCCAAGCTTCGCGCATCTTGGGGAACGGTGCAAGGCAGACTTTTTGAGTGGCAGTGTGGCACTAGGGCTGAAGTTGCAGCCCAAGGCCTCTCCTCCAGGCCCAGCCTTGGTGCTGCCACTGAGTGCCACCGTTCAGGGCAGCCTAGATGGGTGGGGAGATAAAAGATTTGATTCTCTTCTGTTTAGAGGTGGTGGTGGCGGTGCGATACACCAGCAGAGACATTTTCCAAATATCTGACACACCGAGTCGAAAAGGTTCGCGGCAGGAGCCCGGATGCCTTGCCCCAAAGTTGGCATTTCAAAATTGGGATGGAGCTGCCCTTTGCTACCAGCAAAATCACTTACGTCCCCAGAGGAAACCGAGGCGGCTCGAAGCCTGCGCAGGCGGGGGGAGTAAATCCAGTACTTTCCTTCTGTGAACTAGACCGGGCACATCCAAAGGCGAATGAGAGGGGAGAAAAGGGAAGAAGACGGACCGGAAGAAAGGAAAGGGGGGAAAAAAAAAGGAAGGAGAGGAGAAAGGATGAATGAAAGATAAGAAATGATCGCGTCGGTGGAAAAGGTAAGCGTGCACACAAGCATGAGAGGACAACCCGGTGAAGAGAACATGCTTGGAAACAGGTGGATGTTGTGAGAACTCGGCTGCCGTGGAAGAAAATAATACATTTCCGCTGCCAGGGCCTTCCTCGGGCTCTTTCCACGGAGGGCCAAGATACTCTGCATTCTGCAAGCTTTTTAAAGGTCTGGTTGAAGTCATGCTAGCGATCATTTGCAAAGGACTTTCTGCTCCTGCTGTGGAGTTGTGTCTTTGGAGGGACAAAGAAACAACGGTCCGGTGGACACGGAACCACAGAAAGGGGTGTGTGTGTGAAAAAACAAGCCCTGACTCGCTTGATTGACACAGCAAATCCAGGAACGCTAGGTGCAAACACGGGGAGACGTGCACATGCGAAAAATAAAGTGGACAGTTATGAACCGCCCACACCAGGCAATATTTACCAGGCTTCTCTTCTGCTCTGGCCTTTGAAATATCAACGTGTAATCTAGCACGAACTTGCGTAGCCACTGCTCCAAAACTGAATGCCGTACAGGTAGTCCTCGACTTAACGATCACCGTTGGGACCAACATTTCCACTGCTAAGCAAGGCAGTTAAAAGAGAGTGGCGCCCGGTTTTACAACCTGTTTTGTCCCGGTTGTTAAGGGAATCACGTGGACACGAATCGGATCCAGCTTCCCCCATTGACTTTGCTCAGGAGGAGCCAGCTAGGAAAGTCGTGAATGGGGATCACGCGACTCCACATCGTAAATACACGCTGGTTGCCAAGCGCCCGACTTATTGATCCCAGGACCGTGGGGATGCTACGATGGTCGTTATGTTCCTTTTTTGGTGCCGTTATAACTTTGAACGGTCACTGAATGAATGGTTGCAAGTCGAGGATTACCTGTAAGGCAGGGGTCTGCGGCCTTGACAACTTTAAGACTTGTGGACTTCAGCTCCCAGAATTCCTCAGCCAGCATAGCTGGCTGAGGAATTCTGGGAATTGAAGTCCACAAGTCTTAAAGTTGTCAAGGCTGCAGACCCCTGCTGTAAGGCATTCAGTTATAATAATCATTTCAGCCAGGGGGTTTACCTTCTCGGGATTAACAAAGTAGGTAAGGCAAATACATAAGGTCAAGGTACTTAAATCAGCCTTGTTTGCGCTGGATTCCAGATTTTTTGTCTCTTAAAGCGCCTACGTGAAAAATTCTGCACGTTAAGAAATCGAAACGATCAATCAGATCTGGGAATAAAAATACCCAGGGAACTATACAAGGCTACACTAGGAAACCAATTCCTGAAATGGGTGGCGAGGGAGAACGAGGGGAGAACTAACATGCCTCAAACAAAGTCAGATGCAAAGCTTCTTCACATGCATGTCCGATTCACATGCACTTGAAATCATCCTTCACGGGGCAACCTTTCCTGCAAGCTGGTGGGAGAAGGGATAAAAAGAGGGAGGAAGGGACGTGGGAAGAGGGAGGTAGCCTTAGCCAGAGTTAAGACCAAAGCGGGAAGGTCTGTTTTAAGGAAGATGGTGGGTGGGCACTGTCTTGTAGCCTGACCGCTTGATTGCTTTAACCATAATGCAGGGGCGTCAAACTCAATTTCACTGAGGGCCACATCAGCATTGTGGTTGCCCTGGGGGGGGGGGCAGGGGTGTGTGCCCAGAGCGAGTGCAGCCTACTGGGTGGGTGTGGATGGAGTGGGTGGGGCCTACTGGGTGGGCATGGCCAGTTCTACATCATTCACGTAAAGGGTGCCTGTGGAGGCCTGGGCAGGAGTGGGACAGATCTGAGGGTCTCTGGCAGAAGGGGGTGGGACCGGGGCAAGTGCCAAGGCATGGTCCACCGGGGCAAGTGCCAAGATGGCCACCACAAAACTGTACATTGGCTCCCGGCCGGCCTGGGCCAGGGCCAAGGCAGCGGGGGCCGTTCCCTCACTGTTTCCAGGATGGCTTCGTGGGCCAAATGAAACCACTTCGCGGGCCGCATCCAGGACCCGTGCCTTGTGTTTGACATGTCTGCCATAATGGGACCAAGTTGTTTGAAGAACTATCTTTTCGTATCCATCTGACCCACCAGGATGTGGAGGCAGGATAGGCTATGGGTCCCCTCTCCTGAGGATATTTATTTAGTTGCAGGGGTGGGCAACTATGGCCCCTTTAGGATGTGTGGCTCAGGAATTCTGGGAATTGAAGTCCACAGGTTATAAAGGGCCCAGAGTTGCCCATTCCTGATCTAGTGGGATCAGGAAAAAGGGCTTTCTCCGTGGTGGCTCCCTCCCTGTGGAACATCATCCCTGCGGAAATAAGATTGGCCTCCACCTTGACACTCTTTCAAAAGGCCCTGAAGATATGGTTTTGCCAGAGGGCCTGGAGAACCTAGGGCGATACCAAACCCATCAAGTGGTTTGTTTGATTGTTGGGGGGGCAGGGAGAGAGAGACTTTACTGGGTTTTGTATTGGGAGTATTTTATAAGCTGCTCAGAGACGCTGTAAGTGGGGCAGCCATATATTTTTTTTGAATAAATCAAATAATAGAAAGAGTAACTCTTTAGCAGACATGTCAAACTCGCGACATCACGTGTTGTCACGTGACGTATCGGGACTGTTTCGTCACTGCCGACAATGGGGTGGGCGCGTCTTCCGAGTGACGCGTCCGGCCCGCGGGCGGCAGTTTGACACCCCTGCTCTACAGCAGTGGCCAAAATCGTGGAAACCTTTTGGGAAAAGTGTACCTTTGAGGTTTGATGGCTAATAACACCACTTTGTTTTGGAGTAGTACCATAAAATTATATATCAATGGAAAGATAATTTAAATCAAGAATGTAATGCAACAAAGCTTGTTCAATTATCTGTATTCTATGAAAGGTTATAGCCAAATAACCAGAAAAAGGAAGCACAACTTGTTTAGGTTGATATCAGGTAGCTTTCCTTCATCTGATTGTAGCCAATGAGCATGAGTGTTTAGAGAGCCAATCAGGTGTCATCTTGTTTTGGCAGTGAGCCAATCAGATTACAGTAGGATTCGGTGATTGATGTCATGTATTGAAGCTGAGAGGAGGACATTTGTCAGTGTGTTATGTGATCGCTATCAAGTTGGTTGGGTTTTTTTGTGTTCTTTCATTTAGTGACTGCTCTTTAGAAGGCCAGATCCTGAAGTTGAAACTCAAGTCCTTTGGCCACCTAATGAGAAGGAAGGACTCACTGGAGAAGAGCCTCATGCTGGGAAAGATGGAGGGCAATAGAAGAAGGGGACGACAGAGAATGAGGTGGCTGGATGGAGTCACTGAAGCAGTAGGCGTGAGCTTAAATGGACTCCAGAAGATGGTAGAGGACAGGAAGGCCTGCAGGAACATGGTCCATGGGGTCGCGATGGGTCGGACACGATTTCGCAACTAACAATAACAACATTTAGTGAGCTTGTAAAACGTAATAAAATTAAAGTAATGGTGCAAAAGGAAGTGGTGTTATTAGCCATCAACCCTCAAATGTACACTTTTCCCAAAAGGTTTCCACAATTTGGGCCACTACGGTATAGGAATGCTTAGGACAGACTACAGAAAGCCGAAACGTCAGCAGATGGCAGCAAAGATGTTTCTGCCCCTCTGGGGGAAAAGAAGTAACTGCACTCTGCAAACTTTTAAAGCAGGGGTCTTCGAACTTGGCCCTTTTATGACATGTGGACTTCAACTCCCAGAATTCCTCAGCCAGGCATGCGTGCCTGGCTGAGGAATTCTGGGAGTTGAAGTCCACAAATCATAAAAGGGCCAAGCTTGAAGACCCCTGCTTTAAAGGGATGTTACATGGGACGACGTTTTCTCAAACTCAAGAGGCTTTAATTTATGTGGATTTCAACTCCCAGCATTCACCAGGCTGGCTGAGGAATTCTGGGAGTTGAAGTCCACACAGCTAAAGCTGCTGAAACGTCAAGCTGACATTTAGAAGGCAGCAACGATTTAAAAGCTTTGTTGGTCCAGGGTGCAGGAAACAGGTTTACGGGAGAGACGGCAAGAGAACATTAGAGGAATCGTCTATTAAAAAAGAGCAATTTCCTGACAGAATCTATAGATATACAAAAAGGCACCAGACAAGGTTGTCCACTTTCTCCATTATTATTTGTACTGTCTTTGGAAATCTTGCTTTCTAGAATTAGAGAATCACCAATGATTAAAGGCTTAAAGATTTTTACTAAAGAATATAAACTTAAAGCTTTTGCTGATGACTTAATTTTTACATTAACTCAACCAATTAAATCATTGGAATTTTTGTTGCAAGAGCTACATCAGTATGGTAAAGTGGCTGGATTTAAAATTAATGTGAATAAGACTAAAATTCTTACAAAGAATATGATCGTAAGAGACAAAGATCAACTTATGCAGATGTCAGGATTTGAAGTGGTTAATAAAGTTAAATATTTGGGAATTTTTTTGTCATCATCCAACGCAAAACTTTACCAGAATAACTATGAAAGATTATGGAAATTGGTACAAAAGGATTTATTATCGTGGAAAAAACTACAGCTTTCGTTGCTGGGTCGCATAGCGGCCATTAAAATGACTATTCTGCCTAAGTTTCTTTTTTTATTTCAGATGATACCTATTTTAAAAAATGAAATTAACTTGAAAGAATGGCAAAGAGACTTGAATCGCTTTATTTGGGAGGGCAAGAAGGCGAGAGTTAAATTTAAGATTATTCAAGACACCAGAGAACGTGGAGGACTTAAAGTACCAAATTTGACACTTTATTATGATTCTTCTGCATTAACGTGGATGACTGATTGGATTAATTTGTCTAACAAAGGGATTTTGAATGTCGAAGGTTGGGACTTGTATTTTGGGTGGCATGCTTACCTCTTTATGCAGAAAAAAATTGATAAAACTTTTAGAAATCATATAATAAGGTCTGCATTGTTAAGAGTTTGGCAAAAATATTTTCTTAAGTTTAACGTTAAGTTACCACTCTGGGTGATCCCGTCGCATATTTTTCAAGCAATAACTAGAGGAGTGGTGATGGAGGGACCTACTTATAAAGATTTGTTATACCAGAGTGGTGGTGGTAACTGGTGCCTAAAATCAATGGATGAGTTAAAGCAAAACAACCCAAATTTTTCTTGGCTTTTGTATGGACAAATTCAAGATGGATGGCGAATTGATAAAAAGACTTCTTTTGCTTTGGAAGATGGGATTTTTTTGAAGCAAATAAGAGATGGTGCCAAAGCTCATATCAAGAGGATATACAATGTTTTATTAGAATTGGACTCAGAAACTGAATTAGTTAAAGACTGTATGATTAAATGGGCTCAAAATATAGGAGAAACAATACCTATGGACACTTGGGAGTTGATCTGGGTGAGAAATGTGAAGTTTACACAAGCACAAAATCTACGTGAAAATTTTTATAAGATGTTTTATAGATGGCACTTGGATCCTTCAACTATGTCTCGTATTTATCCGAACTATGAATCCAAGTGCTGGAGGTGTGGTCATCCAGATGCAACCTTTTTTCATATGTGGTGGACTTGTAAGGTCATTAAGGCCTTTTGGGTACAACTATGGTGGAACTTACAGCAGATTTTTAAAAAAAGGATTATTTTTCTTCCACAGTTGTTTCTTTTAGGTATTGTGCAAGACTTAGATGCAAAAGAAATAAATTTGATGCTTTATTGTTTATCTGCTGCCCGATTGCTAATAGCCCAAAATTGGAAGAGCCCAATTCTGCCTACGATGGGAGACTGGAGATTGAAAGTTTCGTATCTTGCTGAAATGGCAAAGATTTCGGCTTACATGAAGAACCATTCAAATGAACAATTTTTATCAATATGGAGAAGATGGATTGTTTATATTCAAAAGAAACATAGAGTGGTAGAATATAATTTAGGTTTTTAGATTTTTTAAGTTTGCTTATTTCTATCCTTTCTGGTAGATTAAGATATTTTGTGGAGTTAGAGATATCAGTATTTGTTTACTTTTACTTTTATATGAATATTATCCTGGGAGTAGGTTTGGGAAGTCTGGGGGTGGGTGGGGGTTTTTTGATTGTTTATTGCGATTACTTATGATTGTTTTTTTTATGATGGAAAAATAAATAAAATTTTCTAAAAAAAAAAAAAGAAGAGCAATTTGATTATTAGCTGGGGGATAGGTGAACTTCTCCCTGCAAGTTGCCTTCGAGCAGCTGGACATAGCTACTACATCTTAGGTAGTCCTCGACTTACAACCATTCATTTAGTGACCGTTCAAAGTTACAACAGCCCTGGAAAGTTTTCACACGGCCATCGCAGCATCCCCACGGTCGTGTAAATCAAAATTTGGGCACTTGGAAACTGCCACGTATTTACGACAGTTGCACTATTCCTTGGGTCTCGTGATCACCATTGGTAACCTTCTGACAAGCAAAGTCAGTGGGGGAAGCCAGGTTCAGTTAATGACTGCCTGCTTCACTTAACAACCGCAGTGGTTTACTTGGCAACGGTGGCAAAACAGCTTACAAAATGGAGCGAAAACTCATTTAACGATTGTCTTGCTTAGCAACGGCCATTTTGGGCTCAACTGTAGTCGTAAATCGAGGACTACCTGCGCTCTGGCTTTAATCAAAGGTTAGACAGGCTTGAGTAAAGCAAACATTCCCACTGAAATCCACTGCATTACCTTTTAGCCAAGAGACTCCCGCTCGACTTCGAAGAAGATTTAACAAGATCGGACACCGGGTTCTGGGAAAGATGGGAGGTCTCCTTAACACAATTTTGAGGTTTCACACCCACAGAATCTAGCACAGCATGGTTGCACACACCACACACACACACACACAAACACACACTCCTTGGCTCACTTACTCCCTGCTCTGCCTCCCTAGATGTCCTCCTCTGGACACGTTCCTGCCTGCAGGGAAAGGAAAGGCCATTCACAAATGCATCCGAGAGCCGTGGAGAAGCCCAGAGAGGGCCACATTTCTACCTATTTTCAAGGGAATCTCGAGATTTTTTTCCTGACAGAGATTTTTCCAGTTGGTTTCTTTTGGCAACCTGGCAGGAAAAAAAGGGTGTGAATGCAAAGGGATGAATGTGCATCGGGGTGACAGGACAAGACAATACCTTGGCGCAGGTGTGTTGGCTCGTTTTAAGTCTTCAGGTGGGTAGGGCGGAACGAGTGAAGCTGAAAAGCAAGGGAAGGAAGGAAGGAGGGAAGAGCCAAACCAACTGCAGCATTGTGCACAAAAGGAAAAGTGGGGGGGGGGGCTTACAAAATAGATATCCGGGATTGCAAGGTCCTCTTCATCCGAAGCTTGGCTGGCAGGCTCGGATGCCTGGCTTGCTGTCTCAACCTCCGCCGCCGCTGCTGCCGCCACCGACAACATGGTGGCACACGCTAAGGACGCCGCCTCTCTGCAAAGAAAGGAGATGGGTGAGGATGGGGGCGGTGGCGGTTTGGACCTCCGTCTGACAAAAGTGTGACAAGATCCCAAATCCCAGGGGTGTCAAACTCAATTTCATTGAGGGCCGCATCAGCATTGTGGTTGCCCTCGGGGGGTGGGGGTGGGGTGGCCAGGGTGGATGCGGCCTACTGGGTGGGCGTGGATGGAGTGGGTGTGGCCTACTGGGTGGGCATGGTGCTTGTGGGGGCCTGGGCAGGAGTGGGACAGATCTGCGGGTCTCTGGCAGAAGGGGGTGGGACCGGGGCAAGCGCCAAGGCATGGTCCATTTCTTCATTCCTCACAAAGGGTGACACCTTCCCAGCATGCACCCAGGGGGCGGGGCCGACACAGCAGGGGCTGGTTCCTTGCTCTTTCTAGAGCAGTGGTTCTCAACCTGTGGGTTGCGACCCCTTTGGGAATCGAACGACCCTTTCACAGGGGTCGCCTAAGACCATCGGAAAACACATAATTACATATAATGCTTTAATTATGTTCAATTTGTAACAATGAAAATACATCCTGCATATCAGATATTTACGATTCATAACAGTAGCAAAATTACAGTTATGACGTAGCAACGAAAATAATTTTATGGTTGGGGGTCATCACAACATGAGGAACTGTATTAAAGGGTCACGGCATTAGGAAGGTTGAGAACCACTGTTCTAGAGGGCCTTGTGGAGCTAAGACTGAATACGTTTCAGCATAGATGGCCACCACAAAATTGTACATTGGCTCCCGGCCGGCCTGGGCCAGGGCCAAGGCAGCAGGGGCCGTTCCCTCGCTGTTTCCAGGATGGCTTCGCGGGCCACATGAAACCACTTCGCGGGCCGCATCCGGCCCCCGGGCCTTGTGTTTGACATGTCTGCCATATCCACTGGGAAACCCCAGAAGCAGGGAAGAATCCCAAGACCGCACATCCGAATTGGCTCGGATCACTGGCGGAAGAGCAACGCTACGATTGGACGACTGCAGCGCACTCTGGATGGAGGGGACCGCCCTTCGCAAAGCATTCGGAAGTTCCAACTAGTGCAGAGCAAGGATGGTTAATGGAGCTGGTTATCTGGCACACGTAGCCAGCCGCTACTCAAGGAGCTAGCCCTGGTTGCCAGCGTGCTTCCGGGTGCAATTCAAGGAGCTCCCTGTCATTTTGAAACGCCTTCCTGGCTTGGGACGAGGTTGCTCCGTGAGGGATTGTTTCTCCCAGTTGTTTCTATCCATGCAATCTGGTCAAGCAAGATGGACCTGCTTGGATATGCAAGTGGGCTCACATTCCTATGACTCCCAGTGTGTGCAGACACCAGTTTTTGTTTTTTTGTTTTGGTTGCACTAGTGTTTAGGGCAGGGGTCTTCAAACCTGGCCCCTTTATGACTTGTGGACTTCAACTCCCAGAATTCCTCGGCCAGCGTGCTTCAACTCCCAGAATCCCTCAGCCAGGCACGCTGGCTGAGGAATTCTGGGAGTTGAAGTCCACAAGTCATAAAAGGGCCAAGCTTTGAAGACCCCTGGTTTATGGGATATTTTATTTATTTATTTATTTATTTATTTAACATATCCAGCTTTTATTATAAACAGCTCAAGGTGGCAAACGTATCTAATATTCCTCCCTCTTCCTATTTTCCCCACAACCACCCTGTGAGGTGGGTTGGGCTGAGAGACCAGTGTGGCTCCAAGTCAGCCAGCTAACTTTCGTGCCTAAGGCGGGACTCGAACTCACCGTCTCCTGCTGATTGACCCAAAGTCACCTAACTGGCTTTCATACCTAAGGCGGGACTCGAACTCACTGTCTCCTGCTTTCTAGCCTAGTGCCTTAGCACTAGACCAGGGGTCTTCAAACTTGGCCCTTTTATGACTTGTGGACTTCAACTCCCAGAATTCCTCAGCCTGGCTGAGGAATTCTGGGAGTTGAAGTCCACAAGTCATAAAAGGGCCAAGTTTGAAGACCCCTGCACTAGACTAGCCTGGTTCTCTTAGGCGTATTAAATCTGGCAATTATTGCAATTGTTTTTACTTTCATTTTGTTTGCCACTCAGAGTCCTTCTTGAATTTGAATTTGAACTAATAAATAAATACGGTTAACGTTTCTACTTTGTGTGCTTAAACCTTCAGGGAAGTGAGGGCTGTTGACTGATCATCCCTTTGAAAAGGAGATGGAATTCACGCACTACACAGAATCCTGGCTTGATTAACGACGTCTTAACAGCAAAGGAACCCAAACGGGCTGGATCCTTAAATGTACCCAGCCATCCGTTGTGATTTACAACTGCAACGGCTGAGCTCACACAACGGTACTATGCCAAAACTAAACAAACCGCATGACAGCTGAGCAGAAGGGTGAAACACGCCTGTAAGGAGCTGGGTGTGTGCGTGTCAAACTGAATTATGTGTTGTTTTAATGGCACAAGACTGTTTGTTTATCATCCAATTTTTGGCAAGACGGCCCCACAGCAGATGGAAAGGAAGGAAGGCATTCACCATCCAGTCTTGGTTTCTATGTATAGTAGATACAGAATTGAAAGACGTATCGCACCATCCTTGGATCGTGTATAGAAGGAACGTTATTGTTAAATTAAATCCCAAGTGGGTTTTCAGCCAGTTATTTGCCTTCTACATGTTCCCTCTGCCATAGGGGGAAAAAATCTTGCAATTTGGGAGTTATTTCTTGAAATATATTGAGGAGAATTCAAAGCTAGTTCCCCATCTACCTCCTGAATAATGTTTGGATATTGCATGCATTAAATAGGAGCGTGAAGGCATGTCTGGATGAAAACAGCTGTGCTGTAACATAAAGAGGCTCTAACCCCGCAGCGGCCACATCAGGCACCACAATCTCAATATCACACTTCGGCTTGAGCTCCACAGTTATCTGCTGGAGGTCATCTTCCGCTCGGACCTGTTCACGAGTCCTGCAGAATAGGAAAAAATATCCCATTTCACAAATCTTATACAGGCGGTCCTGACTTACAATCGGTAGCTCTGTGACTGTCTGGACTTCCAACAGACACCCCCCCCCAAAGCTACTGATGACTAGATTCAAACTTCCAAGGGCCGTCCACTCACTCCTACCCGTGGTCACATGACCCGTTTGGCGCTCGGCAACCAGCTAGCATTTGCAACTGGTTTGCGGCACGCGTGGTCACGTGACTGCAATTTATGATGCTTTTTGCTGGAAATCAGCATTTACTTTGGCGGGTTAGCTGGCGAATTCTGGGAGGTGAAGTCCACACTTCCTTAAAGTTGCCATGGTTGAGAAACACTGTTCTAGGATATTGCTCTGTTTTTTTTCAGCATTCCCTGCTAAAAAAAGTCTTTTCATTGAAGATAACTTTCTAGGTAAAAGCTATAGTCTGCCAGTCAGTAATGACACCCCCCCCCCCCCCGTCCTTAACCAACAACCCTGAGGGAGATGGGCGATTCAAAACTGTGAAAAATAAATAAATAACAACCCAACTTAGCTAATTATCTATATTAGGTAGGATCGGTTATGACATTTTGTTCCTGTAAGTATGGAGATAGTAAAGCATTAGAGATCTGCGGGACTATTAACATAAGAATGTTAGTCTATGAGGCCTCGTACACATGAGAGTTAAAAAGAATAAAAGAATTGCTGGAATTGGGTATGGCTAGTTTAATGAGGAGAAGGACGAGGGGGGACATGATACCTCAGGGGCTGCCACAAAGAAGAGGGAGTCAAGCTATTCTCCAAAGCACCCGAAGGCAGGACAAGAAACAACGGATGGAAATAATCAAGGAGAGAAGCAACCTAGAACTAAGGAGAAACTTCCTGACAGTGAGAACAATTAACCAGTGGAACAACCTGCCTCCAGAAGCGGTGAATGCTCCAACACTGGAAGTTTTTAAGAAGAAACTGGACAGCCATTTGTCTGAAATGGTATAGGGCAGAAGTAGGCAACCTTGGCTCTTTGATGACTCGTGGACTTCAACTCCCAGAATTCCTGAGCCAGCATGGCTCAGCTTGGAAACTTCTCCCTTTTCCCTCAGCATGGCTGGCTCAGGAATTCTGGGAGTTAAAGTCCACGAGTCATAAAAGAGCCAAGGTTGCCTACTCCTGGTATAGGTTCTCCTGCCTGAGCAGGGGGTTGGACTAGATGACCTCCAAGGTCCCTTCCAACTTTATTATTATTATTATTATTATTATTATTATTTATTACTATTACTATTACTATTACTATTACTACTACTACTACTACTATTATTATTATTATTATTATTATTATTATTATTATTATTATTATTATTATTATTATTATTATTATTATTATTATTATTATTATTGCTGGACTTGCAATGGCACCGAGGGATTCCTAGAGAGGTAGCCAAGAAGGAGAAACTTCCTGACAGTGAGAACAATTAACCAGTGGAACAACCTGCCTCCAGAAGCAGTGAATGCTCCAACACTGGAAGTTTTTAAGAAGAGACTGGACAGCCATTTGTCTGAAATAGTATAGGGTTTCCTGCCTGAGCAGGGGGTTGGACTCGATGACCTCCAAGGTCCCTTCCAACTTTTTTTTTTTTTTAATTATTATTATTATTATTATTATTACTACTACTACTACTACTACTACTACTACTACTACTACTACTACTACTACTACTACTACTATTATTATTTCCAAAAGTATTCAACTCACCTTCCTTCGTGTCCTGAGGACTGTGTGCGCCGCCTGTGAAGGGACATCAGCAAAAAACATACTTCATGAGAATAACTAAAGATGTAGCAAACAGCACCTCCTTTCTCTCTGTCTCATCCAACGTAAGTCCCAAAGGTGCTTTTTTTCAAGAGGCAATTGGACTTTTCTTGTTTTTCTTTGAGGACGTTTCGCTTCTCATCCCAGAAGCTTCTTCGGAGCTGAAAAAGCTGAAGAAGCTTCTTGGATGAGAAGCGAAACGTCTTCATAGAAAAACAAGAAAGTCAAGTAGCTGTTATGGTTCCGACAGATGAAACTCTTCAAAGAACTTTGAGGCATTGTTTACCTTAAAGAGTATTTATTCGAGCAACAACACATCGGCAAGTACACAGTCCAAGCCAAAATCTGACTTCCCCTCCCCTCAGCACATAGTATCAAAGTACAATCCCCTCCTACAACTAACTGTCATAAATCACATTCTCCAATTAGTTTGAAATGCTGGCTTTCCACCCAGTTCTTCATCCCGGCCATACCTTATCATCTCTTATTACAAACAACCTTGGTTCTCACCATTATACAGTATTGTTTTCTCTAACTAATCTCCCATGCACATTCCACCTCCCCCCCCCCAGTATCAACTAATTCTAACTCTAAAAGTAAAACTTAAAGTGAAGGAAAATGGATACATCTCCATATGTTGTCAAAGCAAGAACATCCGATGTTAGCAGCGTTGACAGTTGCCTCTTGAAAAAGTACTTTCGGGATAACCGTGACCTGGATGACTGAGAATCTCCATAAGACATCCAATGTAAGGGCTCCGCCCCTTCTATGAAATAGCCTGAAATGCCTCCACTTATGGCATTCTCAAGAGCCTTTCTGGAACTGGGTGGCGTCTACATGGCAGGTAAAAATCAAGATAAAGGTTTCCCCTTGTCCAGTTGTGTCCAACTGTCCGTTTCTTAGCCGAGAGAACCAGCATTGTCTAAAGACACTTCCATGTTCATGTGGCTAGCATCAAGTACATGCCAAGGTGCACAGAATGCTGTTACCTTTCCACCAAAGTGATATCTGTTTATCTACTGCTGGCTTTCGAACTGCTGGTTGGGCAGGAGCTGGGGCAAGTGACGGGAGCTCAGCCTGTCCCGCAGCACTTAGGTCTCGAACCCAGGCTGTCAGCTTTCCAACGGCTGAGCCATTGCGCCCTCTTACACATGGCAGAGAAAAATAGATAAAGCAAATTTAAGTGGTGAACACCTAGCTCAGTGGTGGCGAACCTATGGCACGGGTGCCAGAGGCGGCACTCAGAGCTCTCTCTGTGGGCATATGCACCGTCTCCCCAGTCCTAGGCTTTCCGCTGGGTTTTATAAAATCTTTTCGCTTTAGGCCTCTGCCGCAGTGTGCAAAAAAAAAAAAAAAAAAGGTTCAATCAATCAATCAACTTCAACTTCTTGTGGGGAAAAAAAAGATCTTGCAAAGTTGGAATTGATTGATTGAACTTTTTAGTCCCACCAGTCTGCCGTTACCACCGCAGCCACGCCCACCCAATGGGCCACGCCCACCTGGCACCCGACGATGCATAAGTGGGTTTTGGGTTGCAGTTTGGGCACTCGGTCTCTAAAAGCTTCGCCATCACTGACCTAGCTTAAGACACCGGAATTAGAATTAGATTGTGCTGTTATAGTGAACTGTATTATTCTATTATTTCTGCCCTTGTTATAAAGGCATTTTTATTACGGGACTATCTGTAAACCTCTCACGGTCCAACCAGATAAATCCCAGCAAATAAATAAATAAATCCATCCTCTCCAAGCTGATACTCCTACTGCCAATTCTTCCAACAGAAGGGGATCTAGAAGGGAGCCGTTTGCTTTCTGGATCTCTGAGACAACTTGAGATCACTTAAGTCAGGGGTCTTCAAACTCGGCCCTTTTATGACTTGTGGACTTCGACTCCCAGAATTCCTCAGCCAGGCACGCGTGCCTGGCTGAGGAATTCTGGGAGTCGAAGTCCACAAGTCATAAAAGGGCCGAGTTTGAAGACCCCTGACTTAAATTCTTGGGAGTACTGGCTAAAAAGGGGGGAAAGCAGGGCGAGAGAGATCTAATCAGGGCTCACCTGTATCTGGGCTGCTCGGAGGATTCGGAAGGAGATCTTTCTGGCACGGAAAGAGATGTGGAAGAGAGCGTGGTTGCTATAGAGGCTGTAGTTGCTTCTTCGAAAGAGGGAGGGGTGCAGGGAAGAAGATCAGGTCGGCCTGTTGTGTCCGTGATGAAGAGAAAGAAAGAAGAAAAAAAGAAAGAATACTGAAGCTGCGAGGGGAAAAAAATCCGCAATCTTCTGGACCATGGCAAATGATCCTTGTACACCTGAAGAGTTCTGATCTACATTATAAGGAGCGTAACCAATTCATAATTTCATTTAAAAGAAACCTGAAGCCATTTGTGGTCTTTCTTTGTTGCAGACAAAACAGAGAAACATGAAAGTCTGTTTCTGCTCAGGAACAGGAGTCGAGATTTTACGTGGCACCTGTTTCCCAATGAATCTGGCACTCTCTTAAGAGGTTTTCGGGAGCGGAGAGCATTAATACAAAATATTTAACTAGCATTCTAAAATGCACAAGATAGTCTCTTTTCGGGCTTCAACATCGCCGACTTCTAAATCCTCCCTCAAAATCCACTTCTATAAATTATCTGTCTTTTATACATGCAAATGCAAACCGCAACTCCTAAGAGCAAAATGCATCAAATTAAAAAGAGAGAGAGAGAGATGGTTAGAAGAGAGATTTGCTCAAGATTAGAGAGAGCCCTGCAGTAGAACCTCAATGTAGAAATTCCTTTTTTTTTCACTTGGTGCTGCTAAGAACTAATTGGTCTTTCTCTCTTCTATACAGTATAAGGTTGCCCTTACTCATTTCCTCTGTTTTTCACCCCCAAAACCGTGTCTTGGATAATATACAGGTAATCCTCGGCTTACGACCATAAATGAGCCTGGAACTATAGTCACAGGTTGTTGTGGTCGTATGTCAAGGCATCCTATGACCGGCTCTGATTTTGGAACATTTTTGGGGGGTAGTCATTAAGTCAACGTTGTGGTGGTTAAATGAATCCATTTCCCCCAATGAGCCTTTTTTTTTTTTGCTGGAAACCGAAAGTAAAAGCCACAAAACGGCAAAAGCATTTGCAAATCATAGTCACAGGATGGTGCAAACAACCATAAAGGTGAGCCAGTTGTTAAAAATGCAAAATGTGATTACATGACCATGGGGGAGGACAGCGTGTATATGTCAGGGGTCTTCAAACTTGGCCCTTTTATGACTTGTGGACTTCAACTCCCAGAATTCCTCAGCCAGCTTTGCTGGCTGAGGAATTCTAGAAGTTGAAGTCCACAAGTCATAAAAGGGCCAAGTTTGAAGACCCCTGGTGTATGCCGTAACTTCCAAAACAACTTGTACATAACTTGGGGAAGGGAAGTTGTTCAAGTGGGCCAGCCGGACCTCATGCCACTAAAATGCCTTGATGAAAATTAACTCCCAGAATTCCAAGCCAGAATCACTTTGGACTGCTTCTCCGGAGGGCCTTAAATTGGGGAAGAATGCCTTTAGATCAGGGGTCTCCAGCCGTGGCAACTTTTAAGACTTGTGGACTTCAATTCCCAGAATTCTCCCGGAATTCCCTCACGAGCCCCGCTGGCTGGGGAATTCTGGGAACTGAAGTCCACAAGTCTTAAAAGTTGCCAAAGTTGGGCCTTGAGTCGTACAGCCTTCTGTTAAAAGTGCTGGGGCACATTTCTGCTGGCAACACTCCCACAGCGTTGTTTGGGAAACCAAGCAAGTCACGTGCAGGAAGGGTTTTGTGTTTTTTTACAAAACAAAAAAAAAGGTACCAGCATCGGCCCATTTTACACGCGTGCTCCCAACGGGGCAAGCACAATTAAGCAGCAATTGGAACTATCGCTCCCAGTTGGTTTTTCCTGCTGGTAGAAATAGCTGCCATCAGGGAGAACTATAAGCAATCTAGCACAGCCTCCA
Source organism: Protobothrops mucrosquamatus (assembly GCF_001527695.2). NCBI lineage: Eukaryota > Metazoa > Chordata > Lepidosauria > Squamata > Viperidae > Protobothrops > Protobothrops mucrosquamatus. The sequence goes on along the minus strand of NW_015386401.1, from coordinate 1,364,614 downwards.
GAGGCCTATAAGCAATCTAGCACTATGGACCCCCCAAGACCGATGGGAACTGAAAGCTCCAGATTAAAGAAACCAGATTCAAACTCTGGTTTAGGATTCTGCCTGGTGAGGAAAGGGAACGCGGATCAGATAAAGTGCTTAGTACACAAATGACCGAGGGCCCTTGGATGCTCTGTGCTTGTTTTCTTGCAGGCATTTCATTACCCAAACTAGGTAACATTATCCGTGCTAGTGGGGTTTGCTCTCGGTTTACATTCTAATGGCTGGTAATTGACTGGCATTGGAAATTGACGGGAATTGACCAACGATTGGAAATTTCTCTGAAGCTTTTCTTGGCCTGGCAAGTAGGAGATGCCAACTGGGAGGGATTAAGCTGCCTGTATTAACCAGCATGCTTGATCATAGACCAGGGGTAGGCAACCTTGGCTCTTTTATGACTCGTGGACTTCAACTCCCAGAATTCCTGAGCCAGCCATGCTGAGGAGAAAGGGAGAGGTTTCCAAGCTGAGCCATATTGGCTCAGGAATTCTGGGAGTTGAAGTCCACGAGTCATAAAAGGGGCAAGTTTGAAGACCCCTGCTCTTAATCTTCGTCCATAGGTTAGGGGTAGGCAACCTTGGCTCTTTTATGACTCGTGGACTTCCAACTCCCAGAATTCCTGAGCCAGCATGGCTCAGCTTGGAAACCTCTCCCTTTCCCCTCAGCATGGCTGGCTCAGGAATTCTGGGAGTTGAAGTCCACGAGTCGTAAAAGAGCCCAGGTTGCCTACCCCTGTCATAGACCATCTTGGCTTGTTTCCATTCTACAAGCGGGATGACTCAAAGCCCGCCCCCTCTCAAGTTCTACTTTCTACAAACTAACAGAGGGACAAATGAGTGTTCTTACCTTCCCCCCTGTCGTGGTTAACTTTAGCACCTGCAAAAGCATAGCAAGAAGTTGAAGGAACGGTGGTGGTGGGATGGTGGGACCTACTGGCACTACGGGGAAAGGGGAAGGGATTTGAGCTGAGCCGAGCCACTAAGGCAGCTATTTTCCCCAACCTGGCCCCCTCCCAGGGTGTTGGGACTCCAATTCCCGGAATTTCCCAGCCGGTTACCTTTGCTAGGAATCCAGGGAATGGCAGGGCCAACCCATTTAAAGGAGGCCAGAACGGGGAAAGCTTGACTGTGGCCTTAGGAGCAGCTCAGGGGGACCCACGATGGAGTGGCCCTGAGTGACCCACAATACCTTCGTCATCTAAGGTGGGGTAACTCCTGGCTCCCCGGAGGTCATACTGCACTTCGTCCTTCTCCGAAGGAATCTGGCTGGCAGAGAACGCAGCCATAGGGCCGGATGGCTTAACAGCTAACAAGGCATTTCGTCCTTTCTTTGAGGGAGATGCTTTCAAGGCTGCAGAGGACAGCAAGGGGTTTAGGGCAATGACGGGCATCGCGGGAGAGGTCAAAGAAAGAAAAGCAAGAAGGTCCTGTTAAAAGAGAAAACACGCCCACCCTTCCCCTGAAAATAACGGGCATTTTCTCCCCCTCCCCGCGAGAAATTAAGAGCCTTCGAACCAAATTAGTAGTCATCTACTAATTCAGGGCTTTTCAACCAGTGGTACGGGTACCACCTGTGGTACATTGGCACCTGGCAGGTGGTACGCGACCATCCTAGAAAAGTGGTAGCGGGGGAGGGGAATGAGCTGAACGTGGCAGCACCGCACAAGCCTGAGCGAGAGATGGCTGGAGCTGCAGGGCTGTCAGGGCTCAGCGGAAGCGCCAGGATCAGTGCTGCTTTCCAGCTGATCGGCGCTTCTTCGGGGCTGTCAGGGCTCAGCGGAAGCGCCAGGATCAACACCAGGCTCCAGCTGGAGCTCGGCGCTGATCCTGGCCCTTCTGCTGAGCCCAGAAGAAGCACCAATAAGCTGGAGTTCAGCGCTGATCCTGGTGCTTCTGCTGAGCCCAGAAGAAGCGCCGATCAGCTGGAATGTTGCAGCCTCTCCAGGGTCTTGTGATTTACATTCAGATGCTTGGCAACTGATTCATATTTCTGACGGTCACAGTGTCCCAGGGTCATGTGAAGTGACCAAAACCTGCTGCAACCACCCAGCAGACGGGGGGAATAAAAACCAAACACCCCCCACCCCACCCCTGCTGCTAATCCTCAACAGAAATGCTCACAACAATGAAAACCTCGGACAGGAGGAAGAGCGCCGCCGGGTGGGCAGGCAGGTGTCTTGCTCAGCTGTGGCTTGGGGGGCACTTTTTTCAGTACCATTTTTTTTGTCATCAAGTTTTTGACACCTTGCTAGGCGACTGGTGGTACTCGGATATTGCCATATCCTAAAAGTGGTACAATGGGTAAAAAGATTGAAAAGCCCTGTACTAATGATCACCTGTTTGGCTACTAACTCTCTTTTTGTCTCTTTTTACCTGAAAAGGTGTTTCTCAACCGTGGCCACTTTACAATCTGTGGACTTCAATTCCCAGAATCCCCCAGCCAAGGTTGAGAAAAAAAAGCAGATTGGAGAAAGCGCCAGAGAGATTTCTAGACCCTTATTTTAAAAGATAATCTTTTTTTCTGCTAAAATTAGAAAATTCTTAATTTTTTTTCTTCTTCAGTGCGGTTGATGTATGTTCTCTAGGTATGATCATTTGCATGTAAAATAGCCCAGGTTCGGTCTCCTGACTTATTCCTAGAAGGGTCTCATGTAATAAATGATGGGAAAGGATCTTCAGGCCCAGAAAAGCCACTTTCAGCCAGAAGAAACCAGCATGGATGAAATGAACAAATTCTTGGGCCTGACCGAAAGACAATCCCTATATTCTTAATTGATAGCGGAAGGGTACTCATAAAACAGGGATTGGCAATGGATGGTAGGTAGGCCGGGATCCAAAATGTCACTGCCCTTGACAATTCAACGAATGGACTTCAACTCTGGGCAAAGGATGGATCAGAAAAATTCAGAAGTAATTAGATCCCCGGAATCAAATCGTTGCTGGCCCTACAAAGCTTTCTTTCTTGCTAATCTGATTTCCTAGCTCATCTGCCACTCACAGGAGTTGCTGCAAAGAATGAACACAACATGAGCAGAGGGAAGAATTGATTATCTGTTTGGGCTGCTTCAAAAGGAGATGATGTAGGTATTACAAGCAGTCCTCATTTAGTGACCAAAATGGGGAACCACCATTTGGTCATTAAGCAAAGCAGTCACGAAGTGAAACTGTGCTTATCGTGCTTCAACTTTCCTTTGCTTTATAGACATACAAAGATTGTAAATGTGAGTATTCGTTGCAAAGTTGTTGTTTTTTCATAATTGTCTTGAGTGCAAATGGTTACTAAGTGAGGCACTTGCTAAAAGAGGACTACATTATCGCAGACTTAGAAAGGGGATGAGGTAGACATGAGGCAGGCAGGAAATAGCCTTATCTTTATATGGTACTGTCAGCCCTACAAGGTAAGCAAGATCAAGAAACCAACTTCACAGGAAGACTATACAGATAGTCCTTAACTTACAACCATTCGTTTAGTGAACATTTGAAGTTACGACACTGAAAAAAGGGGACTTATGACCGGTTTTCCCACTTACAACCGTTGCAGCATCCCAATGGTCAGGTGATCAAAATTCGCTTGGCAACTGGCACGGACTTATGACAGTTGCACTGCCCCAGAGCCATGTGATTACCATTTGTCACCTTCTCACCTGGCTTCTGAGAAGCAAAATCAATGGGGGAAAAGCTAGATTTGATAAATGCCCTGACTCGCTTAAGAACTGTAGCAAAAAAGGTTGCAAAATGGGGCAAAACTCACCTAACCTCTGCCATGCTTAGCAAGGGAAAATTTTGGTTACAATTGTGGTCGTACGTTGAGGACTATCGGTAACTATACTACCTAGGGCAGGGGTAGGCAACCTTGGCTCTTTTATGACTCGTGGACTTCAACTCCCAGAATTCCTAAGCCAGCATGGCTCAGCTTGGAAACCTCTCCCTTTCCTCTCAGCATGGCTGGCTCAGGAATTCTGGGAGTTGAAGTCCACGAGTCATAAAAGAGCCAAGGTTGCCTACCCCTGACATAGGTAGTCCTCGAAGTATGACGACAACTGAGCCAAACATTTCTGTTGCTAAGCGAGACATTTGCTAAACGAATTCGGCCCCATTTTACGACCTTTCTTGCCACAGCTGTTAAGGGAATCACTGCAGTTGTGAAGTTAGTAACCTGGCTGTTAAGTGAATCTGGCTTCCCCCACTGACTTTGCTTGTCAAAAAAGTCACAAAAGGGGATCACGTGATCTTGGGTCACTGCAAACGTCATAAATATGAGTCAGCTGCCAAGGGCCCCAATTTTGACCTTGTAACCACAGGGTTGCAATGGTTGTAAGTATAAAAAACCGTCATAAGTCACTTTTTCCAGTGCTGTCGTAACTTTGAACAGTCACTAAACAAATGGTTGTAAGTCGAAGACTACCGATATGACTATAGTTTATTGAGACAGGATCTTGCCAGGGAATCAGGGGAGAGTCTGAGTCTCTTTCTAACGTAGCGGCCCCCAACCTTTTCTATACCCCGCACCCCTAGAACACTTCTGATATATTCTCGCATCCCTTACAAAAGTTCAAAATAACGGCAACGAATTATGCATATACAGTAGTGGCCAAAATTGTGGAAACCTTTTGGGAAAAGTGTACAGTAGAAATGCCACCTTTAGTTAAGTTTACCCACCAATTTTTCTTCTAATTTCTTTATAACTGTAGCCTTGTTCATTTAATAATACTATTTTTCCATCGCTTTCTGGGCGACCAGTCAACTCTTTGCACCGTTACTTTAATTTTATTACGTTTTACAAGCTCACTCAATGAAAGAACACAAAAAAAACCAACCAACTTGATAGTGATCACATAACACACTGACAAATGTCCTCCTCTCGGCTTCAATACATGACATCAATCACTGGATCCTACTGTGATCTGATTGGCTCACTGCCAAAACAAGATGACACCCGATTGGCTCTCTAAACACTCATGCTCATTGGCTACAATCAGAGGAAGGAAAGCTACCTGATATTGACCTAAGCCAGTTGTGCTTCCTTTTTCTGGTTATTTGGCTATAACTTTTCATAGAATACAGTACAGATAACTGAACAAACTATGTTGCATTACATTCTTGATTGAATTATCTTTCCATTGATATATAATGTTATGGTACTACTCCAAAAACAAGTGGTGTTATTAGCCATCAAACCTCAAAGGTACACTTTTCCCAAAAGGTTTCCACGATTTTGGCCACTACTGTACACTATAATTTTGAAAACCCAAGTTTTCACACCCCCTGGAATATAGTCTCGCAACTCCAAGGGGCTACGAGCACTCCCGGCTGGGAACCCCTGTTCTAACGCTTTCCCTCCTCCATGCCCCCCCCCCATCAAGGCAGGTTTGTGCATCTGCTGTTGTCTTAATCCTTCTGGGTAGTTTCTCCAAGGTTCTCTCCATAGCTCCCTACAGCTGCTCCTTTAACCAGCAAGCATCTTCAACACCCCACCACCTGTAAATGCCTCCAATGAAAGCAGCAGACACTTACAAGAGCTTTTCCTGAACACTGTATTGGTCATAAACTTGAAGAATCTTTCTGCATAGAAGCTGGGCCTGTGGACCGACACCGTGTCCTAGAAAAACAGGAAAGGGACAAAGGTTTTTGTAAAAATGTTATCTGTTAACAAAACCATGGCTCTGGGGGAAAGTAATCAGACTTCAGGATTGATAAAAAAAAATGTTATCAGTACACTATAATACAAGTGCAGACGACGGATGTTTTTGAAAATTATTCCAAGCAAATTTCCCAAGTTCAAACTGAAACTAGAAGAAATTTAAGGCTTTAAGGAATAGCCAAGAACAGAAACCTAATTTCTATAAGGAGACATGAAAGTCTCTACAGCTGCGTGCAGACACATCGTGCAACCCACACAGTAAGCTTAAACCAAACCCATACACAGAATAATAACAATAACAACAACAACAACAACAACAACAACAACAATAATAATAAAGCTGGAAGAGACCTTGGAGGTCATCTAGTCCAACCCCCTGCTCAGGCAGGAAACCCTATACTATTTCAGATAAATGGCTGTCCAATCTCTTCTTAAAGACTTCCAGTGTTGGGAGCATTTACCGCTTCTGGAGGCAGGTTGTTCCACTGGTTAATTGTTCTAACTATCAGGAAGTTTCTCCTTAGTTCTAGGTTGCTTCTCTCCTTACTCAGTTTCCATACATTGCTTCTTGTCCTGCCTTCAGGCGCCTTGGAGAATAGCTTGACTCCCTCTTCTTTGGGGCAGCCCCTGAGATATTGGAACACTGCTATCCTGTCCCCCCTCGTCCTTCTCTTCATTAAACAGGACATCCCCAATTCCAGCAACCGTTCCTTATATGTTTTAGCCTCTAGTCCCCTAATCATCTTTGTTGCTCTTCTCTGTACTCTTTCGAGAGTCACAGCATCTTTTTTACATCGTGGTGACCAAAACTGGATGCCGTATTCCAAGTGTGGCCTTACCAAGGCATTGTAAAGTGGTATTAACACTTCATGTTTGTTTGTCTACTCAGTAAGTTTCCAGTCCCCTAAAGAGGGTGTGGATTCCCCAATTCTGGAGGTTATTAATTCTCAAGGATAGTTTAATTGCCTTACCTGCCTATGGCTGGATTAGATGATCTTTGGGATCCCTTCCAATTCCATCATTCTATAGATTTCAATTGATTTTTTGCAGAGAATTGGACTAGATGATCCTAATGGTCCCTCTGAATTCCCCAATACTATGATTCTGAGTCTATGAAACCTCAAATCGCTCTTTCCTAGCTATACTGCTTAAGACAACTTTCACCAATAAGCCATGATTATGGACTGATATGTTTTCGGAATATATTGTCTGTTATGGCAGGGGTCCCCAACCCCCAGTTTCTGGACTGGCACCAGGCCGCGGCATTACAGCAACCGGGCCGCGCAAACAAGCGAAGCCCCATCCGCGGGATGCAGGCGGCACACGAAACCACGCCCCTTCCGGTCCGTGGAAAAATCTCTCCATAGAACCAGTCCCTGGTGCCCAAAAGGTTGGGGCCCTGTGTGTTATGGTACTGAGAATTACAGAACACAAGTGCCCCATAACTGTTTACACCAGTGGTTCTCAACCTGTGGTCCGCAGACCCTGGGGGGGGCCACAATGTCGTCACAAGTAGTCCGCGAAGGCTTGAAGAAATGTTATAGTTTAAATCTTGAGTCAAGTCTTGGGAGTCCGTGGCCACAAAAGGTATTTAAAGAGGGTCTGTAGTGAAGAAAAGATTGAGAACCACTGGTTTACATCTTCTTTATTGGGTAGATTAATTTCCTCTGCTAGTTCCCTTCGGGTGGCAGCATAACCAAGGACAACATGGGATCACTCTTAGGACAAGCCACCATTTGGTACCGTTCAGTTGGGCTCCAACTTACCCCATCGTGGACAAGAGCTTTCCACGTATGCTCCAGTTTCTTGATTAACCTGGAAGGAAGAGACAAGCAAAGGATTGAGCGGGGAAAGAGAAGAACCAAATTAAAACAGGGCCAAACACCAGTCTCTTCTCTGGGTGCACTCAGAGTGCGGCCAAAAAAGTCAAGGTGACAGCCATAATGATGCAATCAAAGCTCCACAGTCACTCTGGTCAGTGAGATGGATGGCACATAAATGTAATAAATAAATGAAAGAATGCCCTGAGTTCCCAAAGAGGAACAGGATGTGGGGCATACCTGTAGGACTGGAGAATATCGATGATTCCGACGTGCAGCAGCAGACGCTCCCCTCTGCCATTCACGGCTGGAATGCCCCCCATTCTGAAAGGACAGAGGGCAGAAAATTACTATCTATTTGCTCAGTTAAAGTTAGAACCAGTTTGGTCTAGTGGTGAAGGCACCAGGCTACAAAGTAGGAGTTCTAGTCCCACCTTAGCCATGAAAGCTGGCTGGGTGACTTTGGGCCAATCACCAGGAGATTGGGAATTCTAGTCCCACCTTAGCCATGAAAGCCAGCTGGGTGACTTTGGGCCAATCACCAGGAGATTGGGAATTCTAGTCCCGCCTTAGGCATGAAAGCCAGCTGGGTGACTTTGGGCCAATCACCAGGAGATTGGGAATTCTAGTCCCGCCTTAGGCATGAAAGCCCGCTGGGTAACTTTGGGCCAATCACTCAGCCTAAACCACTTCAGAGGGTTGTGGTAGGAAAAAATATGAGGAAGATGTGTTGATAGATAGATTAGATAGATGACAGATAGATGACAGATAGATAGATAGATAGATAGATAGATAGATAGATAGATAGATAGATAGATAGATAGATATAGACAGACAGACAGACAGACAGACAGACAGACAGACAGACAGACAGACAGACAGACAGACAGACAGACAGACAGACAGACAGACAGACAGACAGATAACCTTTGTCATTTTTTACTGTGGGCACAATGGCACATATTAAAAATGAAATTTAGTTGCTTGCTCTCAAAGTGTATGCATACATAACACATTTAAATATACTATATACAACATATGTATAGACCTACAGCCTTAGATATAAGTAACATATAAATATTAATCACTGTCCATCTTGAATATATAACGGAACGAGGAAACTTTATTCACAAGGTTGATACTGTATGGAACAAAGCTGTGACTGAATCTGGATGTTCTGCTTCAGATACCACGAAGCCCCCTCCTCCCAGAAGGTAACAAAGAAAACAGGTCGTGAAGAGGGTGTGTCATGTCCCAGACAATCCTGCAGACCCTGCTGAAGCAACACTTATGTGCTATGTCCTGGATGGGAGGGAGGGAACTGACAATGATCTTTTCAGCCCTCCTCACCACTCTCTGCACCGCCTTCCTGTCTGAAGTAGTGATGCTTCCAAACCAGACTGTGATGCTGTATGACAGGATGCTCTTGATCGTCCCTCTGTAGAAAGTGGTAAGGACAGGGGAAGGAAGATGTGCTTTTCTCATGTGATGCAAAAAATGCAGGCGCTGCTACGCCTGCTTCACCAGTGTCTCGCTGTTGAGCGACCAAGCCAGCCTACTTGTTAACTGCACACCCAGGAATTTGATGTTGGTAACCACCTCCACAGGTGAATCATTAATGCACAGAGGAGTGCAGCTATGCCTGCCTTTTCTGAAATCGACAATGATCTCTTTGGTTTTTCCAATGTTTAAAACTAGGCTGTTTTCCTTACACCAGGTTCACCAAACCCTCAACCTCCTTGTGGTAAGCACCCTCATTGTCATCTTGAATAAGGCCCACCATTGTTGTATCATCCGCATACTTCACAATATGGTTGGTGGCAAACCTAGCACAACAGTCATGGGTCAACAGGGTGAACAGAGTATTTGGTGCCTTATTTGTAAAATAATAAAGGTGGAATACAAATGAACAAATAAAGTCATAGATGCAATGCCCAGCTTCCACTTTACACTCTGCTAAACAAAATGGGTTAAATTTTAATGCTTAAAATGACCCACAGCTGTGTGAACTGCCTCAAGATGCTTAGGCTGCCCATCTGTGCAGGGGCCCACACGCTCTTACTTTCTTCTCTTTGCTCTCTCACGCATGATCAAATATAATTAAATCCAAGGGAATAATTATTACAAAACTTACACAGGCCGGTCTATCCTTGGAATAACACGCAGTCATGTTGTGGATCTGCATGTGTGACACGGGGAGACCTTTTCTAATTGTGTGTATCATTAAATAAGTGTAGGAAAGCATTTAGAATCAGTTCTGGGTCATTTTCTTTGCTTTTTTTAAAAAAAATCCCACTGAATGTACTAAAAAACTGCTGAGATGATAAAACTCTGCACGAACAGTTCTAGTAGGACAAACTGCATTCTGTCTTTGTAGGAACTGGCCGATGCCCTGAAAGCCCTACTTTCAATTAAGTTTAACAATGTTAAATCATCCTTTCCTCTTTTACCTTCTTAACATTTATATCCTGTTTTTATATTTGAATATTCTATTATATACCACCCAGAGCCCCTCCTTGAGGGAGATGGACAGTTTAAAAAATGGGAAAAATAAAATGAAATAACTAAATACATGCCAGTTGCCAGGCATCCAAATCCAAGCGATTTGCCTAATGACGTGGTGATTTGCTTAAGGACCGCAGCAAAAAGAGCCGCAATGTTGGGCACAACTGACTTAACGACCACATTGCTTAGCAATGGAAATTCAAGTCCAATGGTGGTCATAAGTCAAGGACTACCTGTGGTGTTACAACTCCCATCATCTCCAGCCATTGCAGTCCCTGGGGAGGAAGGTCACACAATGCACCACGATTTGGACTCGCACTCATTTACTGAGGCTGTAACACGTTAGACTAATTCAGGGGTCTTCAAACTTGGCCCTTTTATGACTTGTGGACTTCAACTCCAAGAATTCCTCAGTCAACCTGGACCCAACCATCTGGCTGAGGAATTCTGGGAGTTGAAGTCCACAAGTCATAAAAGGGCCAAGTTTGAAGACCCCTGGGCTAATTTTTTACTGAGACAGATTTAGCTGCAATTGGGGATCTGAGTGACACCCAAATTTGTCGCTGCAAAGAATTGGCTGAATCACTGCAAAGAATCAAATGCTGATGCGAATTCAACACAATGGCCTCTCATTTAGGGCAACGAATTCAACACAATGGCCTCTCATTTAGGGCAACGGGAGCTGGCAATCTTCCAGGGATTTCAGCTGTTCCGAATTGCATTCTCCAATATTCCTCATGTTCTGAAATCTCTCTTTAAGCACTTGAGTTGGGAGAGACGATCCTCTCTCTCCAGAACCCCCCCCCAAAAAAGCTCCAAGAGAGAGAAAAAAGAGAAGAGCACTTAAACACAATCATCCCCCCCGCCCCCGCCCCCCAAAAGAGATGTAGATGCCAGGCTTTGTGAGCGTAGCTGAAGATTTCTCTCCTCCCCCCCGCCCCAGAAGCTGGCAAAAGCATAAAGAGATTATAAATACGTTAGCCCGCCACCACTGTTGCACATTCACACATTCCTCTGTCTCCAGGGCAGTAACATCCTTGTGGTTATGCTACTGAAATGAATTTCCTTCGGATGGAAGGTAACACGGGTAGTCCTCAACTTACAACCGCTTTGTTTAGTGACCGTTTGACATTACAAGGGCACTGAAAAAAAGCGACCTAGGACTGGTTTTCACACTCACAACTATTGCACCATCCCTAGATGATCCCATGACCAAAATTCAAGTACTTGTCAACTGGCAGGTATTTACGATGGCTGCAGTGTCCTATGATTTTCCCAGTTGCAATGTATGGATGTGAAAGTTGGACCATAAGAAAGGCTGAGCGCCAAAGAATTGAGGCCTTTGAACTACGGTGCTGGAGAAGACTCCTGCGGGTCCCCTGGACTGCAAGGCGATCCAACCGGTCAGTCCTAGAGGAGATCAACCCCGACTGCTCTTTAGAAGGCCAGATCCTGAAGTTGAAACTCAAATACTTTGGCCACCTAATGAGAAGGGAGGACTCACTGGAGAAGAGCCTGATGCTGGGAAAGATTGAGAGCAATAGAAGAAGGGGACGACAGAGAAGGAGGTGGCTGGATGGAGTCACTGAAGCAGCAGAACTGGGGTTATTTAAAACTTGGAAATTATGAATATTAAACGTTAAATTTAAATATTAATGGGAAACTAAAAAATGGGAAAAACTAATTAGGACATTGATTGTCTATAACGATTGAATGTTAAAATAACTAGGATATATATAAACTAAAAATTATTGATAAATGTAAGAAAGTTATTTTTTATTTAATCGATATAATAAGAATTGTATTAGTTTAAATATGAGGCAGTAAATACTAAGGGGAAAAGAGAGGAAATATTTAATGTAATAGTTTGAGACCTGTACTAAAGATGTATGTTATTGTATGTTATTGAATTATCGATTAACTCAGCCGCCACCTTGCTTTTTAAATATTCAAATGTAAAACTAGAAAATCAGTAAAATTTTCTGTAAAAAAAAAAAGAATATTTTAGAGCCAACATCCAATCTATTGGATGAGAACTTGACTGGCAAGAGTTCTAAGACAGGCCTCTTCCAAGACTGGCTTGCAACAAACCCCATCCGTACACAAAAGAATCGGTCTCACGAAACATCTAGCCCCATGGTGGTGAACCTATGGCACACGTGCCACAGGCGGCACTCAGAGCCCTCTCTGTGGGCACGCGCACCGTCGCCCCAGTCCTAGGCCTTCAGCTGGATTTTATAAAATCTTGCCTCCGCCGTGTGCAAAAATAAATAATCAATCAATTTCAACTTCTCGCGGGAAAAAAAAGATCTCGCAAAGTTGGAATTGATTGATTGAACTTTTTAGTCCCACCCAGTCTGCCGTTACCACCGCAGCCACGCCCACCCAATGGGCCACGCCCACCCGGCACCAGACAATACATAAGTGGGTTTTAGGTTGCAGTTTGGGCACTCGGTCTCTAAAAGGTTCGCCATCACTGATCTAGCCCATCTGGAGGGCCCAACTGTTCCCAGAAGGGCAGAAAACAAGCAGACTTAAGCTACTGACAGAAGAATCAGTTTGATGTAGTGGTTAAAAGCACCAGGCTAGAAACTGGGGTGAGTGTGAATTCTAGTTCCATCTTAGGCACCAAGTCAACTGGGAGACTTTGGACCGGTCTCTTGCTTTCCACCCTAGGAAAGTGACAATGGCCAACCGCTTCCAAAAATGGTGCCAAGAAAACTGGAGGAACTTGTCCAAGCAGTTGGCAGAAATCAAGACTGACTTAAAATACACAACGCTATATAAAGCCTTACCAAGCCAAGGAACCATCTTTTCAATCAGACACAAAAAGGACATTAGCCTGGGACAGTGATCTGCATTCTCAACTTCGGAGGTCTCCACAGGGCATGGAGAGTCACAATGGTGGGACGGGATGGTGTGGTAAAAGCCCTGTTTTTTTATATACCATATATAAACCATATATATAAAAAAGTAGAGCTTCAATTGCAGAATTGTGGTCAGCATCTTGACCATGCCCTGTGGATGCCCCTGAACTCCTTGGTTAGAAGTTTTTCCCCTATCCCCAACCGTTCCAGATCATTACATTTTGAGCAACGTAACCACATTATTCATAGAACAAGTCCTTGCAGACCCCAAGCCAGCATGCTAAAACCTTCCCTGGACATCTGCTTGGAAGAGTCAGCAATACGGGCATTGAATTATGATCAAAACTGAGCTCAACACTTCTGTAGCTAAGCAAGACTGTTGTTAAGTGAGTTTTCCCTCTGGTACGACCTTCCTTGCATTGTTATTAAGCGAAGCACAATTAACCAGTGGAACAACCTGCCTCCAGAAGCGGTGAATGCTCCAACACTGGATGTTTTTAAGAAGAAACTGGACAGCCATTTGTCTGAAATGGTATAGGGTTTCCTGCCTGAGCAGGGGGGTTGGACTCGATGACCTCCAAGGTCCCTTCCAAGTGTATTATTATTATTATTATTATTATTATTATTATTATTATTATTATTATTATTATTATTATTATTATTATTATTATTATTATCATTATCATTATCATTATCATTATCATTATCATTATCATTATTTGTTGTTAAGTTTGCATCATAGCTGTTAAATGAATCTGGCTTTCCCCATTGACTTTGTTTGTCAGAAGGTTGCAAAAGGTGATCAGGTGACACACACACACCCCGGATCACTGCAACCACCATAAGTACATGCCAGTTGCCAAGCATCCAAATTTGAATCACGTGACCAGGGGGATGCTGCAACAGTTAAGTGTGGGAAACGGTCATAAGCCGCTTTTCGTCAGTGCCGTTGTTAACTTCGAATGGCCACTAAATGAACAGTGGTAAGTCGAGGACTGCCCGCCCTCAAAACTGCCGGCGTGACTTACGTGTCATCCGTGTCAATGGGCTCCCCTCGAGCAGCCCCACCTTGGATCGACTCCATGGCGGTGGAATACAGAGCCTTCTGCCCCACGGGGCGTTTTTCATCCGACATGCTCTGGGCACCGTCAACTTGTCGTTCCCGTTCCTGCTGATCTATGTTGTGTACCCCGAGGAGCAGGCTGTAATCCATGATTTTAAAACTCTCTAGCACCTGAAGGTTACGGGAGGGAAAAAAAAGGAGAAACCACAATCAAAGCTAGGGAGGGGCTAACGCCTGCTAGGTTGACAGCTCTGATTCTCCTTCAGAACCATCTGCAGCACGACGGAGCTTAGGAGGGCTGCAAAGGCATTACAGGTCGTCTGTCGACTTCTGACGGTTTGGACCAGAGCTTCCGTTGCTAAGTAAAGTAGTTGTTAAGTGAGTCATGCCCAATTTTACAATTTTTTTGGGTCACAGTATGTTTTAAGCAAATCGCTGCAGTTTGTTAAGTGAATTGTGTGGTCGTTAAGCAAAACTGGCTTTCCCACACTGACTTTTCTTGTTGGAAGCTGCTGGGAAGGTCGCGAATGGCGATCAGGTGACCCCCAGGATGCTGCAACCGTTATAAATTCCCTGTTTCCCCGAAATTTAAGGCCTACACCAGGGGTAGGCAACCTCGGCTCTTTTACGACTCATGGACTTCAACTCCCAGAATTCCTGAGCCAGCATGGTTCAGCTTGAAAACCTCTCCCTTTCCCCTCAGCGTGGCTGGCTCAGGAATTCTGGGAGTTGAAGTCCACGAGTCATAAAAGAGCCGAGGTTGCCTACCCCTGGCCTACACCGAAAATAAGCCCTAGCTTGATTTTGGGGGTGGGGCTAATATAAGCCCTACCTCAAAAATAAGACCTAGTTTTGGGTGAGGCACATACCTAAAAATCAAGCTGGGGTGGGGGTGGGGGGTGGAGCTGCCCCACACACCCCGCACCCACTCACCTTGCAGCTAGGCCTCTCCTCGCTAGCCCACTTCTGTGGCGTCTTCTGCAGCCAGGCCTGCATTTCTCAGTCACAGACCTTTCCGGAAGGCCACTGCAGCCGAGAACTGAGCTATGGATTCAATCCATAGCTCGGTACTCGGCTGCAAAGGCCTTCCAAAAAGGCCTGACTGCAAAATGCAGGCCGGAATGCAGCTGCAGAACGAAGCTGCTCCTTTGGTGAGGAGAAGTGGGCCGGCTGGGTGGGGCTGTCGGTGCCAGAGCTGAGTACAAAAGACACCCCCTGAAAATAAGACCTGGTGCCTCTTTTGGAGGCAAAAAAAAAGATCCAGGTAGATGCCGGTTGCTAAGTGTCTGAATTTTGATCATGTGACCCTGCGGATGCTGCAGTGGTCCTAAGTGGGAGGATGGGACGTAAGTCCCTTTTTTCCAGTGCTGTTGTAACTTTGAATGGTTGCTAAACAAATGATTGTTAAGACTGCATGTACTCCCTCTTTTTGCTGTGTTGTTAACAATACATCACTATGAATCATGCAAGGATGGCTGGTCACCACCTCCTCCTCCTCCTCCTCCTCGACTTACCAAACAGTCCCTTTGTAACGTCTTCACCAGAGCGTTGAAGGTATCTGCGTCCAGCATGATGCCCTCGGGCATATCCTGCATGAAATCCAAATCTTTGTAGGTGGGGCTCGACTTATCCTTCTCTTTCTTGGACGCCCGGCGTTTGTAGGTGGAGCCCTTGAGGTCGTATTTCAGGTGCATCTTCACCACCCGGGGCAGGATGTTATTCATCACCACCACGCGGATGTTTTTGCCCCCGGATTGGACGCAGTAGAGACCGTAGAACTTTGGCAGCAACGTCCGCGGATTCTGGTTCAAGTTCTAGAGGGAGATTTTGAAAAGGTGCATAGAAGAATGCTGGGTGTTAAGACCTGATCTTCATGCGTTTGACCATCCAACTTTGCACCTGAGAGACCTGGGGCTCCTAGTGGAAAAGAAACTGTATCCTTCAACCTCTTCCTCCGTCTTCTGAGTTTGCTTTTTATTAGGTTTTTTTATCCTACCTTTATTATTTTTATAAATAACTCAAGGCAGCAAACATACCTAAGATTCCTTCCTCTTCCTATTTTCCTCACAACAACCCTGTGAGGTGGGTTGGGCTGGGAGAGGGACTGGCTAAAATTCACCTAGCCGGCTTGCATGCCTAAAGTGGGATTGGAACTCACCTGATGATTGGTCCCAAGTCATTCAACTGGCTTTCATGCCTAAGGCGGCACTAGAACTCACGTCTCCTGGTTTCTAGCCTAGCGCCTTAATTACTAGATCAAACTGGCTCCTATTTATTTATTAAATTTATATGCCACCCATCTCACTATCGAGTTACTCTGGCTGGGCTGAAAGTTTTGTTTCTAGGTTATAGTACACTGCTCGGTTTCATGTCAGCATACGTCCAATTTAGTTACTGATATGCGTGTGTCTGCTGCCTATTCATACAATTCCAGGACCAGAATATTCTAGAACATTCAAATCACATTCCAGGCCGTGCCAATTCATACATCTCTTCCTGGAATGATCTGGGGGGGGGGGGGAGGTTCTGGATGTTTATTCCTCTGAGCTTTTCCCAGTTTGGGATTAAATTCTGGAAAACAGGTTTCATCTGCA
Source organism: Protobothrops mucrosquamatus (assembly GCF_001527695.2). Lineage (NCBI taxonomy): Eukaryota > Metazoa > Chordata > Lepidosauria > Squamata > Viperidae > Protobothrops > Protobothrops mucrosquamatus. The sequence continues at coordinate 1,348,086 of NW_015386401.1, read as the reverse complement.
TCAAGAGGGTCTAATGGGAAAAACAGCCCTTCTACACAATGATAGGCTTTGCCCATTCTTCCCTTTCATACAGATACATTTTCCAAACTCTAAAAGCCTACAAGGGACAGGGTCATACCATACATACCATATAATAACCCGGAAGAAGTTTCTGGAGGAACTCTGCCTCTTTGTGCATCACAGTCTTGATGATGAATTCATCGTCGCTGGTGACATAGAAGAGGGAGCCGCTGGCCCCAGGATTGGAGAGCTCGATCAGCGGCTCGTTGCACAAGGAATACTGAGAAGGCAAGAAGAATTCAACAGCACGTGAGAAAGAATATCAGTACAGGTAATCCTCGAGTTACGAGTGTAATGGAGCCTGCCCATTCCACTCGTAAATGAAAACTTGTGGGAGTGAATCTCATAACTGATAGCTCGTTAAGTGAACATGAGTTATCTCAGGGTGGGGAAGGCCATGGAGGGCCTAGTCATGGAACAGGCCAAGGCCTCCCAAACCCACTAAGATACCTCATGCTTCCCCATCCCTTCCTGCCGCACCAGACTCACTTTGAAAAGATCTGTCTCCTCTCTGCCTTGGTTCCTGCTGCCACCCGGATCTAAGGCCGGGGGACACTTCCGCGTGCCTCCGGAGGCCGGATTGGGGCACCAGAGGCCTTTTCCAGGCTGCTGTCTCCTGGATCTGAGGCCAGGGGATGCTTCCATGGCTCTCTGGCAGGCCGTTTCCAGGTGGCAGCAGCCTGGAGAAAGCCTCTGGCGCCCAGATTGGGCCACCGGAGGGCCACGAAGCATCCCTCGGTCTCAGATCTGGGCGGCGGCAGCCTGGAAAAGGCTTCCAATGTCCCGATCCAGCCTCCGGAGGCAAATGGAAGCGTCCCCCGGGTTCTGTTCTCTGTTGCAGAGAACAGAGGCCTAAACTACTATGAGATCACACGAGATCAGTAGCATGACATCTCGCCCCACGGATTTCGCATTATCTCATGGTACTTTAGGCCTCCATTGTCTGTGAACACAACGAAGGCCTGGAGCAGCCAAGAAAGCAAAGGATCTCGATCTTTGCAGGGTGATTATTGAAGGCCTGGTGCCTAGGGAGACCCGGGGCGGGGGTGGGGAGGGAGGGAATAACCAGGGTGAATGTTGCAGAGTCTCTGCGATTGCTCGTAAGAGCGAACGACTGCCGTGGTGCTGCAATATTCGTAATTTTGGGACTTGCTCGTAAGCATTAGGGGGCGCTTATTGCGTAACTTCGAACACTCGTAACTCGGGAATTACCTGTAGACTTCTCCCTATTTGCTCATCCCAGCTGAAAGGCCCAGACCCATGCATTCCATAGGTCAGTGATGGTGAATCTTTTAGAGACCGAGTGCCCCAAAACTGCTCCTGCCCCCACCTTGCATCCACACGCCACCGCTGGTCCCCCGCTCAGGCCCCTGCTCTGCCCACCCCCAGGGCCATCCACCACCTCCACAGCCCACCGCAGATCGCCCAGGTGGCCCAGCAGCACCATGGCAGCTACACCCTCTGCCCGCACCCCGCAGCATCAACTGCGTGCAACGGGGTGCGAGGGCGGAGTCTTTTCCCCGTTGCCTGGTTGCCATGTCCTTGGTTGCGCTGCTCCATGCGGGCCGTGCCCAGGGGTGACTCTCCTACGTGGGGGCTGCTGATGAGGAGGGGGCCATGGGGGGAGGCGGGGCTGAGGCGATGGTGCACGTGCCCACAGAGAGGGCTCTGAGTGCCACCTCTGGCACGCATGCCATAGGTCAGTGGTGGCAAACCTATGGCACAGGTGCCAGAGGCGGCACTCAGAGCCCTCTCTGTGGGCACACGCGTAGTCGCCCCAGTCCTAGGCCTTCAGCTGGGTTTTATAAAACCTTTTCGCTTTAGGCCTCCACCGCCATGTCCCCCCCTCAAAAGGTTCAATCAATAAGTCAATTTCAACTTCTCGCAGGAAAACAACAGATCTTGCAAAGTTGGAATTGATTGATTGAACTTTTTAGTCCCGCCCAGTTCTGCCGTTACCACTGCAGCCACGCCCACCCAATGGGCCACACCCACCCGGCACTCGACAATGCATAAATGGGTTTTGGGTTGCAGTTTGGGCACTCGGTCTCTAAAAGGTTCGCCACCACTGCCGTAGGTCACTGGGTAATACAGCCTAACACCAATTCAAGCAGTCCTTGACTTACAACCATTTGTTTCCTGACTGTTCAAAGTTACAACAGCACTGAAAAAAGTGACTTATGAGCAGTTTTCACATTGATGACTGTTGCAGCATCCCCACAGTCATGTGATCAAAATTTGGTCGCTTGGCAACTGGCAGGTAAGTTGCACTGTCCCGGGGTCACGTGATCACCTTTTGGGATCTTCTCAACCGGCTTGTGACAAGTAAAGTCAATGGGGGAAGCCAGATTCAATTAACAACCGCATGATTCGCTTAACAGCTGCAGTGATTCGCTTAACTGTAGCAAAAAAAAAAATGGAGTGCAGCTCCCAGGACGACTGCCTTGCTTAGCAATAGAAATTTTGGGCTTAATCGTGATTCTAAGTCGAGGACTGCTTGTGCTTTTTATTTGCAAAGAATGAAAAAGATGAGCAGATCTTACCAAATAATCATCCGGACGAATGCCAAAAAGTTCTCGAAAATACCGGAAAGCTACAGGGGCGTATGTTTTGAACCTGAAGTCAGGGTAATGGTGTGCTGGAGTGAGATTACTGCCTTCACTACATTTTGGGAAAGACAGAAACATGTTCACACTGAGCAACACTTTCCTCTTTTCTTACAATTGATAATGAAATGCATCACTTGTACCGCTGGTAACATAAAGGCCTTCCATTTTGGCTATTTTGGAGGGAAACTCAAGGTTACCTCAGGAACCGTTTCCCCCCAGTGTTATCGGCTTGTCCCACTTGCAACAATAGAAGGGGCATGCTGCAGACCCTGTCGGTCAAGGAATTCTGACCGGCAGAATCCAGAAAAAGAGCACTTTTGCCGTGATTCCCGCCCTTTGGAACATCATGCCCCCTGAGGTAAGATCTGCCCGCACCCTCTTAGCCTTCTTGAAAGGCCTTAAAACCTGGTTCTGCCAATTGGCCTGGGGTCCCAACGGGAATGTTCCATATTGGAGGCGGTTAGTGCAATTTGGCAACTTTAAAATCTGTGGGTTTCAACTCTCAGAATTCCTCAGCCAGCCATGCTGGCTGCAGAATTCTGGGAGTTGAAGTCCACAAGTCTTAAAATTAGTGGGTTAGTGCAGAATTCCCCAACATTTTGGGATTGGCGGCCCAGAGCAAGGGGAGAAGGGAAGGTTTGTGGGGGGCCATGAGTGCTTGCACGAGTGGGGTCGCAAATGTCCGCAACGACACTTGCACAAGCTGGGCCGCGAACGTCCGCAACGCTCATGGCAACGCTTGCACGAATGGGGCTATACACACACGCACAACGGCCAGCCATTCACGTGGCCTGGTGGCCAACAGGCCGTGGCCTGGTCGTGGACCGTGGACCACAGCTTGGGGACCCCTGGGCTAGTGGATTAGAAGAAGACTCCATCTCCCCCCGGATGTATATTGGTTCCTTCCTTAACTATCTTTCTGAATTTTAATGTTAATATTTATCGTGTAATGTTCTACCATTTATATTGCCGTTTTTATGTCGTCGCAAGCGGCCTAGAGTCACTCGATGGTGAGATGGGGCGGCATATGAATTTAATAAATAAATAAAGTGAACTTTCTCTTGGCCAGCTTCAATTCCCTCTTCATGTAGCGCGGCCACCCTTGTTAGTAGGACATTACCTGGGAAAGAAAATGCTCTCCACTACGTAGAAATCTTGCATCAAAACATCCCTCTCAGGCTTGGAGCTCAGGTTTCCCACAGTGTAGCCAATCCCCAGCTGGATGGCCCCCTTGAGGGTGGTTGACGTGGTCTGCAGCAGCCAACGAAGAATAGATTAGGTTGAGCGGCACTTAGAGCAGGACTTAATATAGATGTCTATGGAGAGTCTCAATCATCCAGGTCAGGGGTCTTCAAATGTGGCCCTTTTATGACTTATGGACTTCAACTCCCAGAATTCCTCAGCCAGCAAAGCTGGCTGAGGAATTCTGGGAGTTGAAGTCCACAAGTCATAAAAGAGCCAAGTTTGAAGACCCCTGATCCAGATCATGGTCATCCCAAAGGTGCTTTTTCCAAAAGGCAACTGGACTTCCTTGGGTTTTTTTTAGCTTTGAAAACACTTCATTTCTCATCCAAGAGATTTCTTCCGTTCTAACTGAAGTTAGAACCGAAGAAGCTTCCTGAATGTGAAGCGAAACGATTTCAAAGAAAGGAACCAAAGAAGTCCAGTTGCCTTTTGGAAAAAGTGCCCTCGTGGTGACTTAACACACAGAGAAGCGCTCCTCTTCGCTGGTTGGGAGCAACAATTCGTAACAGCCAGTATGGTGTTGACGTGAAGTTGTCGGACCAGAAGAAGGAAGACCCAGGTTTTAGTTCGCCGCTAGCTATGGGACATTGGGCCAGTCTATCTCTCTCAGCTCAAAAGACAGGGTAGTCCAGTGGTAAAGACACTATAATAGGAGCAGGACAACTATTCTATTGCCCCCTCAGCCATGGAAGCTCATTGGCAGATGTTGGACCAGTCCCTCCCTCCTAGCCCAAAAGCCAATCAGATGTAGTGGGGAAAATACTGGACTAGGAGGGGGGGAGACCCAGATTCTATTCCTTCTTCAGGCATGGAAGTTCATTGGCTGACTTTGATCCAGTCCCTCCTTCTCAGCCCAAGAGCCAATCGGGTATAATAAGGGGCTACAGGAAGACCCGGGTTCTCCACCCCTCTTGGACACGGAAGCTCTCCAGGAGACTTTGGGCCAGTCCCACTCTTTCAGCACAGTCTATCTCATAAGGTGGGGGTTGTGAGAACACCTTTGTACACAAATCAAATAAACACGTACCAAGAACTGCAGTAAAGTGGAATGATGAGGGCTTGTCTTAAAGTTGTGCAAGGCAAAGGTTTCCTGACTTGTTTTCTTCTGTCGTGATTAATCCAGGGCAAGGGTCTTCAAACTTGGCCCCTTTTATGACTTGTGGACTTCAACTCCCAGAATTCCTCAGCCAGCGTGCCTGGCTGAGGAATTCTGGGAGCTGAAGTGCACAAGTCATAAAAGGGTCAAGTTTGAAGACCCCTGCTCCAGCGGAAGGATTTGTACATGTTTTTTTAAAATAAAATAAAATAAACATAAGCCTATTACAAGGCTCACCCTTCAGTTTTCACGTCTCCTGCCTCCGACTGTAGTCAGAGGGGATTCTAATAACCTCAGCAAAGTGGACTGCAAGTGGCCTTGGGCTTGGTCACACAGCCCTCCTCCATCTTGTACCGAGACTGTCCAGAAGCAGAGACACTTAGTTTCAGGATAAAGCAGAGCGTGGAGGGGGCCATTCAATTCTTTCCCTTAGTCCCCATCAGAACCTCCACCCTCCAGGAGATCAGACCTTCTTGTATGTCGTTTCCCCTGAGGCGTCAACTCCTCGGTGGCCTATCTTTTTCCCCAGGCCGGCTCCCGGCTGCCCTGTCAGCGATGGTGGCTGGAAAAGGAAGGGAGATCAAAGTAAGCGGAGAAAAAGCGGAGAATATTAATTGCCGGTACAGAAGGAACGTTGAAAAGCTCTGTTAAGATTAGGCCAAGTTTCATCTTAGATCTAAGATCTCGTTTCTCACAGGAGCCTAGCGGATCCCTGTCGGTGCTTACAAATAGGAGTCAAAGACCAGGCCTTCCGTCACCACTGTTCCTCTGCACTGCCGCAACGTGGAGACAACATAAAGAGTTTTTCAGGCTGAAAACGTTTGGTAGATCTGCCCTTTACGCCATCTAAGTTAGTGGCCACCAAGTCATCACGTAACTACAAAGCCCACAAGCTAATTTGTGCTTTGTGAGGAACTGTTTTCTTCTGCTTACTCTAAATCTACTGATCGGCTTCATCTATTTAGAAGAGAAAAAAAAGCTTATCCTGGTTCTCCTTCTCCATGCCAGGCAAGACTTAATAAACCATGTTCTTAATAATAATAATAATAATGATGATGATGATGATGATGATGATGATGATGATGATGATGATGAAGAAGTTGGAAGGGACCTTGGAGATCATCTAGTCCAACCCCCTGCTCAAGCAGGAAACCCTATACCATTTCGGACAAATGGCTGTCCAGTTTCTTCTTAAAAACTTCCAGTGTTGGAGCATTCACCACTTCTGGAGGCAGGTTGTTCCACTGGTTAATTGTTCTAACTGTCAGGAAGTTTCTCCTTAGTTCTAGGTTGCTTCTCTTCTTGATTAGTTTCCATCCGTTGCTTCTTGTCCTGCCTTCAGGCACTTTGGAGAATAGCTTGACTCCCTCTTCTTTGGGGCAGCCCCTGAGATATTGGAACACTGCTATCCTGTCCCCCCTCGTTCTTCTCTTCATTAAACTAGACATACCCAATTTGACAGGTCAAATGGCAGAGGGGAAGTCTGAGATTCCAATCAGCCGTTCTTCCTCCAAAGCAAAAAGCCCCAAGTCCCTCGGTGACCGACTACAAGAGGAAAATGCTGGATGTTTTTCTGTTCCGTTTGATTTCACGGTCCTTCCAAACTCTGCATCCAGCAGCCTGGGCCTTATAATAGCCTTAAAGCAGCTGGCAATCTTTAAAAGCCATTTAATCAATCGTTTAATGAAGCCACCACACTCCAAGTGGGGAAATAAGAAATGGCTTGGCTAGAAAAGCCAGCTTCAGCACTTTTGTATAGGAGTGCTGCCTCCTAAATAACAGTGAGTACTTCTTGTTATCATTATCTGCTAAAGAGCCAGGAGCAAAGTGGGTCTAAGGCAGTGTTTCTCAACCTTGACAATTTTAAGGCACGTGGACTTCAACTCCCAGAATTCCNGCTGGCTCAGGAATTCTGGGAGTTGAAGTCCACGAGTCATAAAAGAGCCCAGGTTGCCTACCCCTATCCTAGGACGAAGATTAAGAGCAGGGGTCTTCAAACTTGCCCCTTTTATGACTCGTGGACTTCAACTCCCAGAATTCCTGAGCCAGCATGGCTCAGCTTGGAAACCTCTCCCTTTCCCCTCAGCATGGCTGGCTCAGGAATTCTGGGAGTTGAAGTCCAAGAGTCATAAAAGAGCCAAGGTTGCCTACCCCTGGTCTAGGGGTTCATTAAGCAGAAGCCTTTGGGTTTAGTAGCATAGAGACTGATACTAACCTTAGGAGGCAGAATAGATTAAGAAAACGACTCCAGAGGAAAGTCCTAACTTTACTCCACTGAAACAGGTTACAGCAGGGATCTCCAAACTTGGCGACTTTTAAGCCTTCAACTCCCAGAATTCCTCAGCCAACCTGGACCCAATCATCTGGTTGATCTCACACGGCAGAGCAATTAAAACAATGAGTCTGAGGCTGGGTTCATAGTAGGCTAAATCATGGCTTATTTAATCCAACGCCAAAAACCCTTAGCCTTAAATTATGGCTTCAAAATCACAACGGCTGGGTTCGTATTAACCACTAAGTTAGGAAGACGTAATTCGGCCCAAGGGCTATTATCTACTTTGCCCTGCTCCAGAAGTAGCTGGGACCAAGGAATGGCTGGGAGATTAAGGAATGAAATAGCCTTGCACAGGCTTCAGGCATCCCTTTTGTTACTTAACCCTAAACCAGGGGGTCTTCAAACTTGGCCCTTTTATGACTTGTGGACTTCCCCAGAATTCCTCAGCCAGACATGCTGGCTGAGGAATTCTAGGAGTTGAAGTCCATAAGTCATAAAAGGGCCAAGTTTGAAGGCCCCTGCCTTACAGCAAAGAGGTTGGATCCTAAGACAGTGATGGCAAACCTTTTAGAGACTGAGTGCCCAAACTGCAACCCAAAACCCACTTATGCATCGTCGAGTGCCGGGTGGGTGTGGCCCATTGGGTGGGCGTGGCTGTGGCGGTAACAGCAAACTGGGTGGGACTAAAAAGTTCAATCAATCATTTCCAACTTTTGCAAGATCTTTTTTTTCCCCGCGAGAAGTTGAAATTGACTGATTGAACCTTTTTTTTGTTTTTTTAGCACACAGCGGCGGAGGCCTAAACCGAAAAGGTTTTATAAAACCCAGCTGAAGGCCTAGGACTGGGGCGACGGCGCGCGTGCCCACAGAGAGGGCTCTGAGTGCCGCCTCTGGCACCCGTGCCATAGGTTCTCCACCACTGACCTAAGACAAATGACTTAGTTCTCTTTTCAAAATAATTCTTCCAAATCCTCTTGTTATAAAAATCAAACATTTCCCTAGTCTGGGGACACTAATGTGGCAGATTCCTGCTCTCTAGTGTCTGGTCTTCATCTCAGGAAATTTTCTAGAACCTTCCCTTTTGTCATCCAGGGCACCATTCAGGGCACCATTCAGTGTTTATCATCTGTTACCTATTCAGAAGAGTTGCTCATAATCCTGTCATCTTTATGCAGCTCTATTCTAGGGCACCTGATCCTTTCCCAAGTCCGGTTCTCAGTGAATAGCTCAGTTTGTTGTCAAAGCTTATTGCTGATGACAAGCCTGGAACAATGATAAATCCAGCAAATAATAGAACTGCTTATGCACTGAAGTGAAAAGAGACAACATACGCATTTCTCTCTGACTCCAGGCAGTTAGGAACTCAGCCAGGGTAGGACGCAGCTCTGCTTACAAAAATTATTTTGTATCACTGAGCAAATCTCCAGAATTATCCTTGTGCTCTTTGCACACAGGCAGAAAACAGACACACGAGGCCATCCCCTGCAAAGCCTTCATCTCCCATTTATTTACTTATTTACTCTTATCATTCTGTGTGTGTACAGGTAGTCCTCGACTTATAACTGAGCCCAAATTTATGTTGCTAAGTGAGACGTTTGTTAAGTGAGTTTTGTCGCATTTTACGACTTATCTTGACACAGCTAGCAATAGCAATAGCACTTAAGACGTATATACCGCTTCACAGTGCTTTACAGCCCCTCTCTAAGCGGTTTACAGAGTCAGCCTGTTGCCTCCAACAATCCGGGTCCTCATTTTATTGACCTTGTAAGGATGGAAGGCTGAGTCAACCTTGAGCTGCTCAAGATCGAACTGCCGAACTGCTGGCAGTCGGCAGTCAGCAGAATTAGCCTGCAATACTGCATCCTAACCACTGCGTCACCACGGCTCCTCAGTTGTTAAGTGAATCATTGTAAATCTTAAGTTAGCCACACGGTTGTTAAGTGAATCTGGTTTACCCGTTGACTTTGCTTGTCAGAAAGTCACAAAGGGTGATCACATCCTCCCAGGACATGGCGATTGTCATAAATGTGAGTCGGTTGCCAATTGTGTGAATTTTGATCATGTGACTATGGGGAGGCTGCAATGGTCGTAAGTGGGGAAAATGGTCATCGGTCACTAAATGAACTATTGAGTCGAAGACTACCTGTATCAGCAAATAAGTCAAATCAACCCACACCCCGATTAACAACATTCAGCCAAGTAAAACAGGCTGAGTGTTATTAAAATTGAAATAACACAAAATGTTGTTGTTATTGTCCCCAGGTGCTTGCTTACAATGAAATTATTGCGGAACACCTGGTCTAAAGGCCCTGATGTTTGTTGGATGGTTTGCCAATAATAACAATGGGAAAACTGGAGCACAAGACAAAGGTGGAACACAATAACATAATTAAAATGAAGCGTTCCATCTTTAAGCAGTTTCTTCTGCTTAAGTTTCTGGAATGTTAAGAGGGAGGATGGGAGTTTTAATTCCAAGAGAAAGCTATTTCATAAGGCTGGATCAGATCCTGGCCTCTATTTTCCTTTCCTCACGAAAGTGGGGTAATAAAAGGAGGCTATTTAGCCCCACACCCTTTTGTGTCTGATGTAAAGGTTACAAATAATGTCAAAATACACAGAGGTGACATCGCAGGGTAAGTATGCAAAACAAGGCACCCCAGATGGAAGGTGTATAGGCAAAGCCAGTCGTGGGCTGAACTGAAGCTGTTTGCTGAACTAACAATGTGGGTTGGTGAATAATTCACCTGCACACAAACACGCTTCTCCACCCCTTCCGGCTCCTTCAGTAGTCTTGTGTTAAATTTCTCAACTGGAATGACGTCAATCATGCTACGCCATGGTTGTTTTAATTATGTTTTGCTGATTGACTCGGAATGAGGTGGTTTGCACAAAATCATCATCATCATCTCAGCCCAAACTGAGATGTGTATACCTGTGTTTGCTTAGTACCCTGGGCGAACCCGGCTTTAAGCATGCTAAGCAGATCATGTGAACTAAATCAAATTTTGCTGAAATAAGTTTGACTTATCGTTTTTATCTGTCCTCAACATGATCTTAGGTACTGATCATATAGGCCAGTGGTGGTGAACCTATGGCACGCGTGCCAGAGGCAGCACTCAGAGCCCTCTCTGTGGGCAGGCGTGCCGTGCCCCGGAGATGGCGAGGGACTGCCCCCTGCTGCCCTGGCCCCGCCCACCCAGTCTGCCATGACCACTACGGCCACGCCCACCCGGCACCCGGTGATAAATAAGTGGGTTTTGGGTTGCAGTTTGGGCACTGGGTCTCTAAAAGGTTCACCGTCACTGATATAGGCTGAATTTTCACCATGTAAAATGAACCGTCCTTCAAGCTGGAACATCCAGGCAGGCGTACAATACTGCAGGAATTATGATGGGCAACCCAAGTATCTTCACACAAAAAAGACCTACAATGTAATCTGAACTCCTAGTTCCCTTGTAGTTGTTGTCAGTAAACCTGGCTCTTCAACAAAGCAGAAAGGCTTCCCCTTGGGCAGCGATGTGTGTCGAGATTGAAACAAGGGGGGTGAGCTTGTGGTTATGGGAGTCAAAGGAAGGGCTGTTCAGAGCCAGCTTGGTCTAGAGGTACTTTGTAGCGCTATGCTACAAAGTAGGAGACAGTGAGTTCCAGCCTCGCTTTAACCATGAAAGTCAGCTGGGTGGCTTTAGGCCAATCACCATGAGACAGATGTTTCTAGTCCTGCCTTAGTCACGAAAACTAGCTGGGTGATAAAATGGTGGAATATAATATTATATCGTATCTATAGCAATTAAGACTTACATACCGCTTCATAGTGCTTTACAGCACTAAGCAGTTTATAGTCAGCATAGATACATACATACATACATACATACATACATACATACATACATACATACATACATACATACATACATATTCATTCAGTCCAACAGCCGGCAAAAGAAAAATCAAGCAGAATCACGCAAGAACCCGTTACCCAGGTCACGTCGCCCACACAGGAGAGCGCCAAGGCCCAAGCTGGACCTACCACCGCTCTGCCCTCCTATGACAGCGACGACGAAGGTGGTGTCGACCTGTTCCGCCTTTTTCTCTCGCTGCTAAGCTCGTAGTTCCTAAGACAGGGGTACAAATGGATCTGAAAGTGCTAGTGGACTCAGGATGTTCCCGGTGCATTATCAGTTTGCCAATTGCCCTCAAGATGGGTATACGAGCAAGACTGCTCTCCAGGCCCATGAGGTTTGAACAGGCAGATGGCTCCTTAAGGGGAGGGACTTTAATCGCCCATCTGACGGAACCTATATGCTTAGAAATAGGTGAGCATTGAGAGTTCATCCATTTCGTGGTGGGCCCGAAGATGACTGCGGCTGTGATCTTAGGTCTAGCCTGGTTGGACAGGGGGAAGCCTTTTATCTGGTGGGAGAAGGGGATGAGGACTGTGAGATTGCCCATAGGCCCCAAGCCCCCTCTTGATTCTACCGACATTACTGGAGGGCCTAAGCCTTTTACCGAATCGGCAAAGATAGCTGCCATTCCCCGGCCGGGCGAACCATTCATTCCCAGTGAATACTGAGATTTAGCGGAGGTGTTTAGTGAAAGAGTGCGACATCGGCCAAATGACTGCGCCACTGAACTATTACCGGGGGCTAAACTCCCAAGGCCGAGAATGTACGCTATGGCCCCCCTCGAAATGGATGAACTACAGCAATATGTGAACAAAAACCTAGCGAGAGGTTTTATAGAGCCGGCCAAATCCCAGGTGGGGGCTCCAGTGTTGCGTTGACACATTCATTCATTCATTCAAGACCACTCCGGGGGGGAGGAGTCGCTTGCCTAAAGAACCTTGGAGACGCTGGTGCTCAAAATCTTTTCTAAATACTCTGATTAACGTGCTATACAGGAAATCACTTGCTTTATTTAAAAAAAAACCAACAACCTTCCCACCGGCATATAACTCCACTGCAATGACAAAGTATGGAACCCATAGATCCAGAGAAGTGTGGGTTTCTACAGAAATTGTTATTACAAATGGACAACCATTTGTCTGAAATGGTATAGGGCAGGGGTAGGCAACCTTGGCTCTTTTATGACTGGTGGACTTCAACTCCCAGAATTCCTGAGCCAGCATGGCTCAGCTTGGAAACCTCTCCCTGTCCCCTCAGCATGGCTGGCTCAGGAATTCTGGGAGTTGAAGTCCACCAGTCATAAAAGGGCCAAGGTTGCCTACCCCTGGTATAGGGTTTCCTGCTTGGGCAGGGGGTTGAAGACCTCCAGGGTAACTTCCAACTTTATTATTATTATTATTATTATTATTATTATTATTAATCATCACACAGTCAGCCAGATGTTCAGACTGGATTTGGCATTTTTGTCTACCTATTGAGTCCTTCCCAAGGACCTGGGATAGGCAGATGTGGATGTTTGATGGTATTACAGATATCGTCGCAGGATGGAGGCAGTTCCTAGTAAGACGATGATTTCTGTAATACCATTAAACATCCACATCTGCCTATCCCAGGTCCTTGGGAAGGGCTTGATTATTATTATTATTATTATTATTATTATTATTATTATTATTATTATTAATAATAATAATAATAATAATAATACATTCAGAGAAATAGCCTATTTCTGTTAACTTTTAATTTATTTACTAGAACTGTTTCTAATGGAATATAAAGAGTATATAAAACTGTATTTCCAAAAGCAGCTAATAATGTACCTGGAACACATAAAAACTGAAAACATAACAAATAAATGCAAATTTTTACCTCTGTTAGAATTGCCTTCTTCAAAGCCAGCCCTGAAAAAATAAGAACATGGTGAGGAGGTAAACACAGAAACATGCTGTTTTTACAGTCCCATTCCTAACCTAGGTAGAAGCTTTGGGATGAAGGCTGCCAGGAACCAAGGCTTCCCTCTGTCCTTCTTACAGGAAAATTCCAAATCTGAAATCAAACTTTCCCTTTAAAAATTCATTTTGTCCAACTCAAAAGGATCAGGGTTTGATTTCCTTTTCTCCATCTTTATGTGCATGATGTGTACAAGTGGACGTGCAAAATATTTCAACTCTCGGCTATTTCAAATTCAAAATAGCCAATTCAAATTTGAAAATGAACTGTTCCAACCTTGCTGGAATGTTCCGGCATTATTCTGATCAGACCCGTTGTGTTCCAAGCTGCCGCTTTGAAGTTGGAATACTTCCAGTGTAGTTGGAATATGTGAGCAATGAAACATTATGCACATCACGTTGTTTGCTTATAAACAGCCTCTATTAAAGATAATGGGATTTTCTTCAATAAAACAGAGATGTGGGCTGGAAATTTTATGGAGTAGAAATTTTCCTTCAAAGGTTCTCCACTCCAGGCAAGTTTGGCAATTTCAAAGTCGGACAGAATTTGCTACCAATAAAGGAGAATATTTGTAGCAGGGTTGAAAGGAGAGGTTCTTTGGTGCTCTCTGAGTTTGGCTGTTTTCTTGCAGATGTTTCATTACCCAAATTAGGTAACATCATCAGTGCACTGATGCTATCTAGTTTGGGTAATGAAACTACTGCAAGAAAACAAACAAGCTCAGAGAACACCAAGGACCCCTCACAAAATTTGCTTTTCCAGGTGACTGTTATAAAAGAAAGTTTGAAACATGGCTCTCTCCCCCTTGCACCAAATAATATAGCCCACGTCTTTGAACAGACTATAGATCAGGGGTCTTCAAACTTGGCCCTTTGATGACTTGTGGACTTCAACTCCCAGAATTCCTCAGCCAGGCACGCTGGCTGAGGAATTCTGGGAGTTGAAGTCCACAAGTCATCAAAGGGCCAAGTTTGAAGACCCCTTGCTATAGACCAGTGGTTCTCAACCTTTTTAATGCTGCGACCCCCAACCGGTCGTAAGTCGAGGACTAAACCGATTGTAAGTCGAGGACTAAACCGGTCGTAAGTCGAGGACGAAACCGGTCGTAAGTTGAGGACTACCCAACCAGTCGTAAGTCGAGGACTTTCCCTGCCCGGGAGCGCCGCGCATGCGTGGTTCCGCCCCCTGCGCCGGCCGAGGCATAGCTGGCAAGCGGCAGAGATGGAGCAGGCCAACCACCAGCTGGCCCAGCTCAAGGGAGGTAAGGCACCCACCGGAAAAGGGGAAAAAAATGGCGGACAGCCTTGCTTGGTGACCCCCGTGAAATGGTCGATTGACCCCAAATGGGGTTGTGACCCATAGGTTGAGAACCGCTGCACTAAATAATATAGCCCATGTCTTTGAACAGACTACAAATCAGGGGTCTTCAAACTTGGCCTTTTGATGACTTGTGGACTTCAACTCCCAGAATTCCTCAGCCAGGCACGCTGGCTGAGGAATTCTGGGAGTTGAAGTCCACAAGTCATCAAAGGGCCCAAGTTTGAAGACCCCTTGCTATAGACACTGCGATGAATATGGTAATCAGAATTATATTCATTTGCATAGGAAAAATGTTCCTATTCAACGTCTTCTGGAACAGTCACATCCCTGTAAGTAAACAAACCAGATTACTTGGGTAGCTTTCCAACCGTTGCCAAGTTGTCACATTCAAGCAATCAAATTCCAGCTCAATTGTTCCACCTACATTTTCGTGCGAACCTTAATAAGGCCAACGACGACTCTGAATAACAAAACTCATCTCTCCACCCAGAAAAATCGGCATTCCCAAAAGAAGTCTCATCTGTCCTTCATCCAACATTTATTTGTTTATGCCAGATGCTTATAGGATTACCCATCTTACCTATCATAACTCTGGGAGGCTCACAACACCACAATAAAATCAAAGGAAACAATGAAACCAACACCATCCCCAAATCTTAGTTTTCCAACAAAACAAACTTAAGACTTGTGATTCCTCTCTGTCTAATACAGGTTGTCCTTGATTTACGACTACAGCTGGGATTAGAATTTCCGTTGCTAAGCGAGGCAGTTGTTTTTAAGTGATTTTTGTAACCGGTTTTTTTTTGACGTGGTTGTTAACTGAATCACCGCAGTTGTTTAGGTGAATTATGTGGTCGTTAAATGAATCTGGCTTCTTCCATTGACTTGGCTTGTCAGAAGCCAGCTGGGAAGGTTGCAAATAGGTCATGTGACCCCAGGGCACTGCAAATGTCATAAATACGTGCAGTTGCTAACTGCCCGAATTTTGTTCCCTGTAACCATGGGAAAGCTGTGCAATGACCAGTCATAAATCACTTTTTTCAGTGCCACTGTAAATTTTAATAGTCACTAAGCCAGACATGTCAAACACAAGGCCTGGGGGCCGGATGCGGCCCGCGAAGTGGTTTCATGTGGCCCGCGAAGCCATCCTGGAAACAGTGAAGGAACGGCCCCTGCTGCCTGGACCAGGTTATCTGCAGGACCGCCTTCTGCCACATACCTCCCTTTGACCAGTCCGCTCCCACAGATTAGGCCTCCTCAGGGTGCTGTCGGCCGGACAATGCCGGCTGGTGACCCCCAGGGGGAGAGCCTTCTCTGTGGCAGCTCCTACCCTATGGAATGAGCTGCCCCCTGACCTCCGTACAATGGGGGACATACGCCTATTCCGCCGAGCCCTAAAGACCTATCTGTTCCAAGAGGCCGGTCTGGCATAAATCTGAAATTCTAAAATTTTAAATTGGGTATAATTTTATATTATTATAGTGGGTTTTAGGACAGGACAAATAATTTAATTAGTTTTGAATATTTTTAAATATTATGGTATTGCTGTTTTATTAATGTGCCTGTTCACCGCCCTGAGTCCCGCAAGGGAGAAGGGCGGTATATAAATCAAATAAATTTGAATTTGAATTTGCCTTGGCCCAGGCCGGCCGGGAGCCACTGTACAATTTTGTGGTGGCCATGTATGCTGAAACGCATTCAGTCTTAGCTCCACAAGGCCATCTAGAAACAGCAAGGAACCAGCCCCTGCCGTGTCAGCCCCGCCCCCTGGGTGCATGCTGGGGAGGTGTCACCCTTTGTGAGGAATGAAGAAATGGACCATGCCTTGGCGCTTGCCCCGGTCCCACCCCCTTCTGCCAGAGACCCTCAGATCTGTCCCACTCCTGCCCAGGCCCCCACAAGCACCCTTGATGCGAACGATGTAGAGCTGGCCATGCCCACCCAGTAGGCCGCACCCACCCAGTAGGCCGCACCCACCCTGACCACACACCCCTGCCCCCACCCCAGGGCAACCGCAATGCTCATGCGGCCCTCAATGAAATTGAGTTTGACACCCCTGCACTAAGCAAATAGCTGTACAGCCAAGACACAAGTTTACAACATATCAGACTTCAGAATTCTGAACTGTGTCGTTTTAAAATACGGTTTTGGGTACCCCAGAATGAGTGGATTTTCTTTTCTTCTTAATCTTTTGGAGGGTGGGGCAGCCAAGGGCAAAAATTGGTAATCCTTGAATATTTAAAGCACTGATTCCATGATATCCCCTGAACCACCACCCCTGTGGAAAAAAAAAAGCAGATGGATTTTCCCACTGAAGAAACAGATGTTTTTTTCCTGTTTCGGTTTAGTTTAAAGGGCAAAATAAGCGCCTTAAGCCTCTGAAAGGCTTAAGATTCCCATTTGCCCTTTAAAAAAAAAACACCTACTAAAATAGGAAAAGAGGCCAAAGATTTCAGCTCTGCCCACTCCAGCAAGACTTTTGTGTTACCAGGTACACGCCTTCTCTCCAGGCAGGACACAAAAACAAACTGCAGCCCCAAGGCCAAACAAACTACCACCCTAATTATTTTTAATTCATTATTTGGAGAAATTACCAGTCCTTTTCGCAGTCTTCTCTCTCAAGACTAAACTGTCCGGTTCGAGAAGACCAACCGGGTTTCTTCCACTGCACAGAAAAAAACACTGCTGCCGAGAGTCTTTTTAAATTCATCCCTCTAAAAACAAATTGTTGTTAAGTGAGATATCGCGTGATTGCAGTTTGCAACCTCCTTCACTGGGGAAGTCAGCTGGGAAGGTTGCAAATGGGAATCGCGTGATTGAAGTTGCCACCTTTTTTTCTAATGCATGCCACACAGATAAAAACAGACAAAGCCTCCATCACTACGGTCTTCCGTCTTGACTCTTTTGACCACACCCTGCAGATACCACTAGAACAGACATGTCAAATTCACGATGTCACGTGATGTTACGTGACATATTAACTATGAGAGGGATCTCAGAGTCCTAGTGGACAATCACTGAAATATGAGCCAGCCGTGTGCTGCAGCTGCCAAAAACGCCAACACAGTGCTGGGCTGCATTAACAGAGGGAGAGAATCAAGATCACGTGAAGTGTTAATACTACTTTACAAGGCCTCGGTAAGGCCACACTTGGAATACCGCATCCAGTTTTGGTCACCACAATGTAAAGATGATGTTGAGACTCTAGAAAGAGTGCAGAGAAGAGCAACAAAGATGATCAGGAGACTGGAGGCTAAAACACATAAGGAACGGTTGCAGGAATTGGGTATATCTAGTTTAATGAAGAGAAGGACGAGGGGGGACATAATAGCCATGTTCCAATATCTCAGGGGCTGCCACAAAGAAGAGGGAGTCAAGCTATTCTCCAAAGCGCCTGAAGGCAGGACAAGAAGCAACGGATGGAAACTAATCAAGGAGAGAAGCAACCTAGAACTAAGGAGAAACTTCCTGACAGTGAGAACAATTAACCAGTGGAACAACCTGCCTCCAGAAGCTGTGAATGCTCCAACACTGGAAATTTTTAAAAAGAGACTGGACAGCCATTTGTCCGAAATGGTATAGGGTTTCCTGCCTCAGCAGGGGGTTGAACTAGATGACCTCCAAGATCCCTTCCAACTTTTTATTATTATTATTATTATTATTATTATTATTATTATTATTATTATTATTATTATTATTATTATCATTATCATTATCATTATCATTATCATTATCATTATTATAATATTGGATATAATATATATTTTCCCCCATTGCCGACAATGGGGTGGGCGCTGTTTTGTGACGCGTCCAGCCCGCGGGCCGGCAGTTTGACACCCCTGAACTAGAAGGTAGGCTGTTAAATGCCAGTGTGTTCTAAGCCATGATTTAAAACAGTGAACCACCTCACTGTAACTTTAGAGAGAAAAGTGGTGCATGCTAAAAATAGTAAATTAACAGATGACATGTCATCATCCCCTGTGTTTATTCTGCTCCTCCTTCAGGATGTCTGCAGCCCATGCAAGTTACACAAGGCCAGCATTGTTGAGCGCTATCTTTTAATTTAGCTTCCGCAATAAGAGAGTAACTTAGCCTGCCTCTGATTGACAAAAGCGCCTTGTTGACAATTCCATGGGGTCTTTAATTCCCAGCCAAGAATTCTATTTGATTTTTTGCCGTAATTATCAAGGCAAGAAGGAAGTCATACAGGAAGCTGGGTTTCACATGCGGCAAGTTTTTCCTGGCATACGAAGAAGAACCGGCGCACAAATTAGCACAGCCACAAGGAACCGGAGAGCAGTCCTCAGCTGCAGGATATTCACAGCCGTCCGTCGTGAAGATGAGAAACCTTTCAAGGGATGAGGCCTTCTCCTCCATTGTTACAAGAAGGTCCCAGGGCAAAATGTGCTAGCTGAGCTCTTTTCCTGTACCGGTTCCAGAGCTGGGGATTAGTGGCAACATTGAGGCTAATTAATCCAAGCAGCTTAACTTGCAAGTAATAAAAGTTCCTGAGCCAGGCACAGCTCAGGCAGGTGAGCAATAAAGCCCCAGAAGGGCCTAATTGGCTACTTTGGGAGAGGAAGAAAAAAAAAAACGGCAAAAAAGAATTTCTGCATGCTTCTCTTTAAAGAGCCAAGACACTGTCCAATTTGAAAGACAAATATAGGTTTAAAAGGGAAAAAAAAAGTAAACTCCTCATTGAGTATCTGCTGGGAGTTGCCAGTAATCCTGGGGTAAGGGGGTACTTATCTCCTTAAGGTCACACGTGGCCTAGCTTCGGGGGGGGGGGGGGGGANGGGGGGGGGGGGGGGGGGGGGGGGGGGGGGGAAGCAAGTCCTAATTTTATGCCAGCCAGGCAATTCTGCACTGGTAGTCCTCGACGTACGACAGCAATTGAGCCCAAACTTTATGTTGCTAAGCGAGGCATTTGTTAAGTGAATTTTGCCCCTTTCTTGACAACACAGTTGTTAAGTGAATCACTGCAGTTGTCAAGTTACAGCACGGTTCTTAAGTGAATCTGCTTTTTCCCCCATTGGCTTTGCTTGTCAGAAGGTCTCAAAAGATTGAACACATGACCCTGGGACACTGCGACCGTCATAAATACGAGTCAGTTGCAAACTGTCTGAATTTCATGTGGCCACGGGGATGCTGCAACGGTCATTAAGTGTGAAAAATGGTCCCCTTTTTCAGTAATGTTGTAATTTTGAACAGTCACTAAATGAACTGTTGTAAGTCGAGGACTGCCTGTATTGGTGGGGAAGGCCTTAGCAGGATAGGACTCCTGTGTGCAAACAGAGATATGGATATTCAGCTCTACGTGGGTTTCATGACTAAACGAGCAATAGGCATGAGAATCAGGTACAGCAAGTCCTCAACGTACGACTGTTCCCTTAACAACCGTTCAAAGTGACGGTGGTCCTAACTTCGGGCTGCTTAGGACCCAGATTTGAAGTTCCAACAGCGCCTCCTCCCCATTGCAGACAAGCAATTGAACCTTGGGCGCTGAACAACACAGGGATATTTACAGCCATTTGCAGTGTCCCAGTCACATGACTGTGTTTTATGATAGTTTTGCCAAAAACCAGCACTTACTTCCAATTTTCCCCAAAACCGCACCCATAGCAAACCACTGGTTCACTTAACGACTGCTTTATGACCGCCATATTGGCTTAATGACTGCTGCAAAAAAGCTCGTAAAATTGTCATGAGTTATGACTGTAATGGGCAGGCTTCATTACGGTCGTACCTCGAGGACTGCCTGCAGTGAGGAGAAAAAAATGGCCATTGAGCACATCATGCATTTGGATCCGGACCCGTCCAGACCAGCCCTTCTGCAGCAGTGGATGCTTATCTATTTATTTATGAAATTTATTCACCGCTCATTTCTCTGCCCTATGACTCTGCATGGATTTCAACAACACTATAAAAGATTAAAACAGTAAGATCGTAACTACATTAAAATTAACAAAGAAATAGCTAAGATAGCCGGGGGAGGGGGGGATCTTCTAATCCAGTACAGGTAGTCCTCAACTTACGGCCATAATTGGGCCTAACATATCTGTGGCTAAGTGAAACATTGAAGTGAATTTGCTCCATTTTACAATCTTTCTTGCCGCAGTTGTTAAGTGAATCACGGCAATTGTTAAGTTTGTAACACGGTTGTTAAACAGATCTGGCTTCCCCATTGAATTTTCTTATAAGAAGGTCACAAAAGGTGATCACGTGACCCCAGGACACGGCCACCGTCATAAATATGAACCAGCTGCCAAGCGTCTGAATGTTGATCACATGACCATGGGGATGCTGCAACGTTCTCAAGTGTGGAAAAGGTTCACTTTTCTCAGCGCCCTTGTAACTTTGAAGGGTCACTAAATGAACTGTTGTAAGTCGAGGACCACCTGTAACTACCTCCAAGATGACAGGATGACTTGGGCCCCAGGCCAATCAGCAGAACCAGGTTACAAGGCCTTTAGGAAGGCCCAAAGGATGGGAGCAGATCTCACCTGGGTGGGGGTAGGATATTCATAGGAAGAGACTGAAGGTCAGCTGAAGCCTGGAATTCAACATCTCCAACAGCATTTCTGGGGTACTCATTACCATACCCCCTAGAGACCCCCCTTTTACAGCCATGGCCCCTATTGTAATGCACCCTGCTGTAACTTGGGGATGAGACAAGATCCAGGATGAGAGTCCAGCAGACCAGACCAACTGGAAGCACAGCAGCCACTTCGGCAGAACTGGTTATTGGCTAATTCTGATTACATCCTGATTGATATATAGAGACCAGTTTCTTAATAGAGTATTAATTTATGAATAATGAAACAGGACAAGCACAATGGCAAGAGTTTTTGGTGGACTCAAGTGCCCTCAAGAAGAATTACAAACTAAAGTCAAAGAAGACAAAACGCTAACAGTGTTAATGACAGTATTTAACAGAAGTCATTCACAAAAAAATTATTCATCTGTGTAGGCATTCTGATACCGGGAGAAGTGAATGCGTGAATAAGAAGCCTTTATCCCAAATTAAGACACACGTGATAGAATTGAAGGCCTTGACGAGCTGAAATTTAGGCTAACTCAGGGGTAGGCAACCTTGGCTCTTTTATGGCTCCTGGACTTCGACTCCCAGAATTCCTGAGCCAGGAATTCTGGGAGTCGAAGTCCACGAGTCATAAAAGAGCCAAGATTGCCTACCCCTGGGCTAACTTGTGCTCGGCTGAGTTATGTATCCTCCCAGGAAGATTGAACTCTTCCCACTGTTTACTGGGAGAACTTTCAATGGAAGGGGATAGAAAAGGGAGATCAAATAAATACATCTCCTACAAAACACATGGACACATTACTTCTAGAGAGTATGAGGAGAGGGACCAGATCCAAATTACAATGCCAATAAGTCAGGTTAAAGAAAGCAATAATAAGGCATCCATAAAAAGGAAAAATAAGACAGGAAAAATAAGATCTGCCCCAGAACAGGCTCAACCGAGCATATCCAAGGTTCATTTTTCCATGCATCCCATGTCTAATTTGCTCTACACTCACAATCATGCAGAAGAGAGATGGTAACAAGGACCAATGACTGTTCTCCCTATAAAGCCTGGACTGCTAAGGGCACAAACAGCATCATCGGGACATTTAAGATATAGTTTTGGAACAATCTGTTCTGTAAACAACATCTTCTCTGCGCCGTTGTGTTGTGATCACAAATCCAGGCTGAGGTCAAGATGCAAAGTTTAAACGAAGTGAGAGTGCTGGAAAAATAAGGTATACCGAAAACCAATTCCTTAGAAAAAGTGTTACCAAGACGCAGGCACAAGTAACATAAGGAAGGACTCCAATATTGATATCTGACAGTATTTCAAGGTATAAAATAAGAATGCGTAACATTAAGCTTCTGGATACAGGTAATTCTCGACTTACAACAGTTCATTTAGTGACCATTCACAGTTACAGCAGCACTGAAAAAAGGGACTTAAGGACATTTTTTGGACCATTGCAGCGTCCCAGTGGTCACGTGATCAAAATTCAGACGCTTGGCAACTGACTCATATTTATGATGGTTGCAGTGTCCCGGGATCATGTGATCCCCTTTTGTGACCTTCTGACAAGCGAAGTCAATGGGGGAGCCACAATTCACTTAACAACCGTGTTACTAAGTTAACAACTGCAGCGACTCACTTATCAACTGTGGCAAGAAAGGAAATGGGGCAAAATTCACTTAACTGTCTTGCTTAGCAACAGACATTTTGGGCTCAATTGTGGTCATTAAGTTGAGGACTGCCTGTACTGAAGTATGGCTCCTTAGAATTTGAAATGTTTTTCCCGCACTATAACGACTCATTATATTATTAGGATTCTTCTTGAACTCTGGGGTAAATTTCATGAGGAAATCCTCCTTGAAGTGTAGCCATCTGAAAGGAACTAAGGGTGTAGATCCGTGGGGGCAAACCTATGACACCTGCTAAAGGTGACACTCCACAACATTTTGGGTGACATGCCAGCGTTCACCAACACTCGGCAACAACCGTTCTCAAAAGCATGCCCCATTCTTGTGCAATTTTCAGAGGCTGCGTGAAAATGGAGTAGGTTATCACACAGCCTCTGGACTCTCTAGATCGGGGGTCCCCAACCCCAGGTCTGGGGACCGGTACCGGGCCGCAGCATGCCAGCAACCGATCCGCACAAACAAGCAAATCCCCATTCGCGGGATGCAGGCAGCACACAAAACCACGCCCCTCCGGTCCGTGGAAAAACCTCTCTCCACGGAACCGGTCCCTGTAGCCCAGTGGTTCTCAACCTTTTTAATGCCGCGACCCCAACTGGTCGTAAGTCGAGGACTAAACCGGTCGTAAGTCGAGGACTAAACCGGTTGTAAGTCGAGGACTAAACCGGTCGTAAGTCGAGGACTACCCAACCGGTCGTAAGTTTGGGACTTTCCCTGCCCGGGAGCGCCACGCATGCGTGGTTCCGCCCCCTGCACCGGCCGAGGCGTAGCTGGCAAGCGGCAGAGACGGAGCAGGCCGACCACCAGCTGGCCCAGCCCAAGGGAGGTAAGGCACCCGCCGGAAAAGGGGAAAAAAATGGCGGACAAAAAAAAATGGCAGACAAAAAAAATGGCGGACAGCCTTGCTTGGCGACCCCCGTGAAATGGTCGATGGACCCCAAATGGGGTCCCGACCCACAGGTTGAGAACCACTGCTGTAGCCCAAAAGGTTGTGGACCTCTGCTCTAGATGTCATGCTGTTGCATGGCCTCCAGACTCTCCGAAAATCACGCGAGAATGGGGTGTGCTTTTGCAGAGTTTTCAGAGGCTGCAGCAGCCACACCGGTGCATTCTCCGAAGCCGCTTCAAAACCGAAGGCCTCACACAACACGGAGCTGCCTCAAGCAGGCCGCAGGGGCCTGTCAACGGAAAGAGAACACTGCCTGAAGGCAAGTGGCCTGCGGCCGATCCTGGGGAAATCGCACACACAATTGGACTGTATTTTTTAAAAATAATACGTGAAGAATTATCTTTTGT
This sequence comes from Protobothrops mucrosquamatus, assembly GCF_001527695.2. Classification (NCBI taxonomy): domain Eukaryota; kingdom Metazoa; phylum Chordata; class Lepidosauria; order Squamata; family Viperidae; genus Protobothrops; species Protobothrops mucrosquamatus. The sequence continues at coordinate 1,324,115 of NW_015386401.1, read as the reverse complement.
TCAGGGGTGTGTCTGTGTGTGACATGCCAACAAAGTCAAGTGAGGCATTTTCAGTATTTTTGACAGGTTAGTAGCAGGGTTGTTAAGTGAATTTGGTGTTCCCCATTGACTTTGCTTGTCAGAAGATCATAAAAGGTGATCACATGAGTCCCCAGGACACTGCAACCGCCATGAATATAAGCCAGTTGCCAAGCATCCAAATTTTGACCACGTTATCATGTGGATGCTGCAATCGTTGTGTGAAAAATGGCCATAAGTCCCTTTTTCCGATGCCATTGTAACTTAGAATGGTCACTAAATGAACTGTTGTAAGTTGAGGGCCACCTGAATAACCCCCCCCCAAATGTTACAGCCTTTCCTCATTAGCTGCCCTCTGCTGACCCGTCTCTAGTTCCACTACAGGTAATCCTCAACTTACAACCAGTCAGGTAGCAACCAGTTGAAGTTATGACTGACCTCCCTGGCAATACTTATGACTGTTTCTAAAAATTCCGATGGCCGCTCCCTTCCACAGTCATGTGACCAGATTTTTCAGGGTTTTTGCTGAAAACCAGCATTTACTTACTTTGGGGGGGGGAACTGGCCCTTAGTGTACCGTTGGTTCCTTTAACGATCGCAACAAAAAAGTCATAAAATCGAGTCGGTTAAATGGATGACCCACTTTACGAGTATCTCGACTTACAACTCTGATGGGCAAGCTCTAGTACAGTCATAAGTCAAGGACTTATGAAGGCAGGACAAGAAGCAACGGATGGAAACTAATCAAGAAGAGAAGCAACCTAGAACTAAGGAGAAACTTCCTGACAGTGAGAACAATTAACCAGTGGAACAACCTGCCTCCAGAAGCGGTGAATGCTCCAACACTGGAGGTTTTTAAGAAGAGACTGGACAGCCATTTGTCTGAAATGGTATAGGGTAGTGATGGCGAACCTTTTAGAGACCGAGTGCCAAAAACTGCCCCCCCGCTCCACCCAACCCCGACCCTCCCCCACCCCGCCTGCCCGCAGGGCCACTCATCGCCTCCAGGGCCCGCCGCAGATCGCCCAACAGTGCCATGGCGGCCACGCCCTCTGCCCATGCCCCGCAGCGTCAACTGTGCGCGTGGGGGCATGAGGGCAGAGTCTTGTCTACGCTGCCTGGCTGCCATGTCCTTGGCTGCACTGCTCCGCGTGGGCCATGCTCAGGGGCGACTCTCCTCCAGGGGGGCTGCTGGTGAGGAGAGGGTTGCGGGGGGAGGCAAGGCTGGGGCAACGGCACGTGTGCCCACAGAGAGGGCTCCGAGTGCCGCCTCTGGCACCCATGCCATAGGTTCGCCACCACTAGGGTTTCCTGCCTGAGCAGGGGGTTGGACTAGATGACCTCCAAGGTCCCTTCCAACTTTTATTATTATTACTATTATTATTATTATTATTATTATTATTATTATTATTATTATTATTATTAATTATTATTATTATTATTATCGTTACCTGTATTATCTATTCTGAGATGCGACAATCAAAACAGCGCACCGTTTCCCAGATGTGGCTGCCCCACTGATTAACTAATGGCACTACGATATCGGCATCTCTTTCTTCAATACTGCTTCTTATTAACGCTGTTGTTGGCCTTTTTTTTTTTTTTTTAAACAGAGGATGCAGACTGTGCTGACACCTTTATCGAACTGTTTACCATTACTCCCAGACCTTGGTCCTCATCAATCATCGCTAGCTCTGATCCCATTAGATCCCATCAGCGGTCTTCACTCAGCAGGCTATTCCTTATGCTGCTGGACAGCTCCTTCCCATTTTGCTGGAAAAAAAGCCTGCTCTGTTTTTCTACACTTGTCTTGTCTGCTCGGTTTTCCCGAATGTTTGTTTGCTTTACGCTTTTAATACATTACATCTGGCAGATATTTTGGCTCCTTCTGGGGTGGCTGCCCTGATATATTAAGATGAGAGGTGACTTTAAAAGACTTAATTTTCCAACCAAGATTACTATTATGGTTCATTGCATAGTCAGATATATAGACTAGGGTTTGTTTATTAGGGGTTTTTTTTTTCAACTCTTTACCTCCCTCAGAGATTTGGCGTTTTTTATCCAGCTATCTACTGAGTCCTTCCCAGTGATTTGGAGTAGGCAGATGATTATTTAAATTTATATGCTGTCCATCTCATTAAGCCACGATCCTGGCAGTTTACAAAATCATAAATAAGAATATAAAACAAAGTGTTAAAACATTAAGCATTAAAAGTCAAAAACACTAAAATTAACCATTTTAACTGGATAAAAAGGACCAATACGTAAAGGGGGTGGAGGTGGAATCAAAGTTTTTCAAACTTGGCAACTTTACATAAAAATGGGCATGACCCACTTAACAACCGACTTGCTCAGAAATGAAAATTCTGATCCCAACTGTGGTCGCAAACTGAGGATTACCTGTACAAATTGTAAAACATTAAAAAAAAACAACACAACACATAAAAGGGTGTGGGCTGCCCACAGACGCATCGAGTAGTCCTCAACTTAACGATCATTCGTTTAGTGACCATTCAAAGCTACAACAGCGCTGACAAAAGTGACTTGTGGCCATTTTTCACACTTATGACTGTTGCAGTATCCCCAGGGCCACTTGGTCAAAATGTGGATGCTTGGCAACCGGTTCATACCAGCATATATCCTAATATTATAAAGCACGGTTGGGCCATTAATTTCCCCAATGGGCCACATGAGAGACTGCAACTGTTGTGGAGGGGTTAACCAGTAGGGCTGTGAAGGTGCAGGGGCATGCACCCATGCACATATTAATTGGGGGGGGGGGAATAGCAGCTGCCTTCAACACAAAAGCACTGCAGTTGTATTGCGTGCATGACGGACACTTATTTACATTTGATTTCTAATTTCCATTTAACCTCACACAGATCAGATAGGGACAGACAAGGGCTAAATGTGACCCAAAGGCTGTATAATGCCCAGCTTATTGTAAAGCACCTCCCATATTGTATTTCTTATAACATACAGAAGGAAGATTGCCCATTTAATTCCTTTCTACCGTCAAAATTCCCCTCCCAATAAAAAAAACATTAAGAAATCTTTGGAAGTTCTGGGTCAGCGGCAGGCTGAACAATCCTCATGTGATAGTAAAGAAGTCAGAGAGAGTCTTTTATAGCATTAGTGAGTCATCTAATTCCATCTTAATATCCACTGCAGAAATCCTTTTACTGGAATAACAACCCTTGCTTCACAAGATTCTAACCAGATCTCCCAAGCCCAAATCTGGTCCTTCAGGTGAGAGGATACCCAACCATTTCCAAAGCAGAGTGGCTGCCGCCGACCCTGAGGGTCTTAAGAAAGGTTTGAAAAACTTGGTTTTTCTGGAAAAAAAAAAACAAAAAACCAGGTGCTGGAAATGCTGCTGAAACAGCTAAAACAATAATTCCAGTCACTTTTTAATTTTTTTATTGCTACATTTAATTACAGATGGTTTTTGACTTAGCAACCAAAATTTTAGACCAGAACTTCCATCGCTAAGCAAGGTGGCTGTTAAGCATGGTTAAGCAAACTTAACCATGGTTGTTCTTTAACCATGGTTGTAAGCCAATCACTGTAGTTGTAAGTGAATTATGCAATTGTTAAGTGAATTTGGCTTCTCCTATTGCAGGAGTCTTCAAACTTGGCCCTTTTATGACTTGTGGGCTTCAACTCCCAGAATTCCTCAGCCAGTGTGCCTGGCTGAGGAATTCTGGGAGTTGAAGTCCACAAGTCATAAAAGGGCCAAGTTTGAAGACCCCTGCTCTATTGACTTTGCTTATCAGAAGCAGGTTAGGAAGGTCACAAATGGCAGTCACAAGATTCGAGGATGCTGTAACCATCATAGATATGTGTTTGGTTGCCAAGCACCCGAATTTTTTTTTTTTTTTTTTTCAAAATTTTTTTTTTATTGTTTTCAACATAAGAAAAAAAGCAATCACAAGTACATCACAATTAGAAACCCCCCCACCCCCCACCCGGACTTCCCAAACCTAATCCCAGGATACTATTCAACTAAAAGTAACCATATACTAATATCCCTAGCTCCACAAAATATAATTCTACATAAGTAGGTGAAATATATGTATATATAAAAAAAAGAAGAAAATTTTTTTATCTAAAAACCTAACCTATATTCCACCATTCTATGCTTATTTTGAATATAAACAATCCATCTTCTCCATATTGATAAAAATTGTTCATTTGAATGATCCTTCAAATAAGCC
>NW_015386401.1:1293062-1319157 GCF_001527695.2 Protobothrops mucrosquamatus | reverse complement strand
CAATCTTTTTTTGCATAAAAAGATAAGCATGCCACCCAAAGTACAAGTCCCATCCTTCCAAGTTCAAAATTCTCTTATTAGATAAATTAATCCAGTCAGTCATCCAAGTCAATGCACAAGAATCATAGTAAAGTGTCAAATTTGGAGCTTTAAGTCCTCCACGTTCTCTAACATCTTGAATAATCTTGAATTTAACACGTGCTTTCTTGCCTTCCCAAATAAAACGATTCAAATCTCTCTGCCATTCTTTCAAGTTAAGTTCACCCGAATTTTGATCACTTGATTATGGGGTTATTGAGATGAGTGTAAGTATGAGAACTTATGTCACTTTTTTTGAAATTACAGTGCTGCTGTAATTTCAAACAGTCGCTAAATGAATAATCATAAGTCGAGGACTACCTGTATATTGGGGGTTTTTTACTACTGATTGTGTAAGAGCCGTGGTGGCCCAGTGGTTAGAATGCAGTATTGCAAGCTAATTCTGCCAACTGCCAAGAGTTTGACCCTGACCGGCTCAAGGTCGACTCAGCCTTCCATCCTTCCAAGGTCGGTAAAATGAGGACCCAGATTATTAGGGACAATATACTGACTCTGTAAACTGCTTAGAGAATGCTGTAAAACACTATGAAGCGGTATATAAGTCTAAGTGCTATTGCTATTGCTCAGGGGTCTTCAAACTTGGCCCTTTTATGATTTATGGACTTCAACTCCCAGAATTCCTCAGCCAGCGTGCCTGGCTGAGGAATTCTGGGAGTTGAAGTCCACAAGTCATAAAAGGGCCAGGTTTGAAGACCCCACTATTGCTCTACCACCCAGAGTCACAACTGTGAGTTGGGCAGTCATAGAAATGCAATCAATAAATCAAACTAGAAGAAAGGATAACTAGGATCACCCATCATGTTATGCCAGCAGCCCCCAACCTTTTGCGCATCAGGGACTGGGTCCGTGGAAGGTGTTTTTTCCACGGATCATGTGGGGGGGAAAAGGAGGGGTTTTGTGTGCTGCCAGGATCCCACATGTGTGCAGATGGGATTTTGTTCGCTTGCGTGGCCTGGTTCCTGGAGGCCCGCGGACACCAGTACCAGTCCATGGCTGGGGATTAGGGATCGCTGTGTTACGCCATTCTTGACCGATTTGCAGTTTATTGAATAAGCTCCAATTGGACAGTCTCACACAATACATTAAGTGAAACCCAAACCAACTCTTATTATGATAGTTTAGGAGAGTAGTGCATGGACACTACTGCTGATAAGCAGGGAGAGAGGTCCAGATCAGACGTGTCCAGCTTTGGCAACTTTTAAGCCTTCTGGACTTCAATTCCCAGAATTCCCCAGCCAGCAGTCCACAAGACACCCGTGGTCTCTAGACCAGTGGTTCTCAACCTTTGGGTCGGGACCCCATTTGGGGTCGATCGACCATTTAACGGGGGTTGCCAAGCAAGGCTGTCCACCATTTTTTTTGTCCGCCATTTTTTTCCCCCTTTTCTGGCGGGTGCCTTACCTCCCTTGGGCTGGGCCAGCTGGTGGTCGGCCTGCTCCGTCTCTGCCGCTTGCCAGCTACGCCTCGGCCGGCGCAGGGGGCGGAACCACGCATGCGCGGCGCTCCCGGGCAGGGAAAGTCCTCGACTTACGACCGGTTGGGTAGTCCTCGACTTACGACCGGTTTAGTCCTCGACTTACGACCGGTTTAGTCCTCGACTTACGACCGGTTGGGGTCACGGCATTAAAAAGGTTGAGAACCACTGCTCTAGACAAACACCTGAATACTGAACTGAAGCATACGGTTAAACCTTGGATGTGCAGAGATCAGAGGAGCAACGTATTCCAGTTCCCACATCCACTAAGCTCCCCGTGCCTGAGCAGTCGATATTGCGCTTCCCAGGACAAAGCAGAGAAATAGCTGCTCAACATTGCACCATCTGTGCCTTTTGCTGTCTGCCTACTTAGGCAGTCTCTTTGTTGGCGGGCCTTAATTACACACTCCCTACGGCTGGCACGCAGGGCAGCTAAGTGGCAGTGAACATTCAAAACAAAATGGGTGGCATTCAAAGAGACCGAAGCGGAGCTCCCACCTCCTCACAAGTGACAAACCAGCCCCCTCCCTCCCTCCCTCCCCCCCCCAAAGCCGCCTTCCCACAACCTTAACCCTGCTTTGGTGTTTGTGAGGGGGGGGGGTATATCTGTGTGGAGGAGGATTGGTTGCTTGGTTGCGTACCTCACCTTCAGGGCTCTTTCAAGATTGAATTTTCCTTTTGTGTGACCAACTGCTCTCTTTCGTGGCAGGAAAAACAGGAGAGCTTGGAAAAGTGTAAGATCGCCAGGGGGCTTGCTTTGTTGTTAGTTGCGAAGTTGTGTCCAACGCATTGCGACCCCATGGACAACGTTCCTCCAGGCCTTCCTGTCCTCTACCATCTTCTGGGGTCCATTGAAGCTCACGCCTACTGCTTCAGTGACTCCATCCAGCCACCTCATTCTCTGTCGTCCCCTTCTTCTTCTATTGCCCTCCATCTTTCCCAGCATTAGGCTCTTCTCCAGGGAGTCCTTCCTTCTCATTAGGTGGCCAAAGTCCTTGAGTTTCAACTTCAGGATCTGGCCTTCGGGGTTGATCTCCTCTAGGACTGACCGGTTTGATGGCCTTGCAGTCCAGGGGACTCGCAGGAGTCTTCTCCAGCACCAGAGTTCAAAGGCCTCAATTCTTTGGCGCTCAGCCTTTCTTATGGTCCAGCTTTCAAAGCCGTACATTGCAGCTGGGAAAACCATGGCCTTGACTATACGCACTTTTGTTGGCAGGGTGATGTCTCTGCTTTTTAGTATGCTGTCTAGATTTGCCATAGCTTTCCTCCCCAGGAGTAAATGTCTTTTAATTTCTTGGCTTGCTTAACATCCAAAAATTTCTGTTGCTAAGCAAGACAGTTGTTAAGTGAGTTTTGCCCCATTTTACGACCTTTCTTGCCACAGTTGTTAAGTGAATTACTGCAGTTGTTAGGTTGTTAAGTGAATCTGGCTCTCCCCTTTGACTTTGTGTCAGAAAGTCACTGTAACCGTCATAAATAGGAACCGGTTGCCAAGCATCTGATTTTTGATCACGTGACCAGGGGGATGCTGCAACAGTTATAAGTGTGAGAAACGCTCAAGTCATTTTTTTCACTTCAAATGATCGCTAAATGAACCATTATAAGTTGAGAATTACCTCAGTGTTGCTCCCAACATCCTATCCTAGGGGACCAGATGACATTCTTTGCTAGCGGCTCTTTATGATCCAAGGCAGGGGTCCCCAATCCCCAGCTGTGGACCGGCACCGGGCTGCGGCATCCCAGCAACCGGGCCGCACAAACAAGCAAAGCCCCATCTGTGGGGTACAGGCAGCACACGAAACCACGCACCCTCCAGTCCGTGGAAAAACCTCTCTCCACGGAACCGGTCCCTGGTGCCCAAAAGGTTGGGGACCTCTAGTCTAAGGGGAACCTCACTTCTAACTCCACAGCCCAGCAGTATATTTACAGCATCTAACCAAGTTCAAGACTGCTCAACTTACTACCTCGACTTACAACCACAACGGAGATCAGAACTTCTGCTGCTAAGCAAGATAATTGTTAAGGGAGTCATGCCCGATTTTACAACTTTTTTTTTTTAAACCATGGTTGTTAAGGGAGTTACTGCAGTCGTTCAGTAAATCGCGCAGTCATTAAGCGAATTCGGCCTAGCCCATTGACTTTGCTTGTTCAGAAGCTGGCTGGTAAGGTTGCAAATGGCAATCCCATCACCCTGGGAGGCTGGAACCGTCGTAAATATGTGCTGGTTGCCAAGGGCCCGGATTCCGATCATGTAACTTTGGGGATGCTGCAATGGTCTTAAGTAAGGGGCCGGTCATAAGTCAGTTTTGCAACTTCGAACAGTTGCTAAACCAGTGGTGGCGAACCTATGGCACGCGTGCCAGAGGCGGCACGCGGAGCCCTCTCTGTAGGCACATGCCATCGCCCCAGCACACGTGGTCTCTAAAAGTTCGCCATCACTGGCCTAAGGCCAGCCAACCTGGAGCCGCCATTGGGGAGCCCACCATCCCACCCGCCAGAGACCCCCTGTATCTCCCCCAACCCTGCCCGGCTCCCACAGGTGTCCCTCCCCATAAGCAACATCAAGGTGGCCACGCCCACCCCGGCCATGCCCACCCAATCTGCCATGACTACTGCAGCCACACCCATCCAGTGGCCACGCCCACCCAGTCTGCCCAGCCCACTAGCTGCACCTGCCGAGTGGGCCATACCCACCTGGCACCCGGCGATATATAAGTGGGTTTTGGGTTGCAGTTTGGGCACTCGGTCTCTAAAAGGTTTGCCATCACTGTGCTAAACAAATGGTTGGAAGTTAAGTTACCTGTACTGCCTCCCCTCTAGGGCAGTGTGTGTGTCACTCAACTAGTCTCATGCCTAAGGCAAGGCTAGAATTCACACTGGTTTCTAGCTTGATGCCTGAACTATCACACCAAATTGTCTCTCTGTAGCCTCACACTACACAAGATTTTTTTTATTTAGCTTGCCTTGCAAATTTGGCCTAGGTCAAACCCAAACAAATCATATTATCATCCAGCATTATGTGACATATAAGCTTGCTCCCCCTTCAGCCTTGATTTTCCCTGGGATGCAGATACAGTGTCAGTTTGCGTTATTCCTAATGCCTTCAAATCTTTCCTTAAAACCTCATTATTTATGAGCTAAAAACCCTGCATGGCTACAGTGGAAGGGAATCCCTAATACTGCGTGCATGTTAAGTGGACAAGCCCTCTTTTACAGCTCTTTGTGAGACAGACAGCAACTTAGCCTTCTGCTGCCTTGTGCCACAGGCATTAAACCCATAATGTGTTGGTTTTGTTTTGGCTTACCATAATGGGGAGATCCAGCCACCGTGGTTTGGAAATCAAAGTTTATGGTTTTATGTTATGTATGCATCAGGCTTCGGTGACTTAATCTTATCTGAATCACTGTTCAGTTCAGACTGCACGCCAAGCTGTGACTTATATGAACCAAGATTTAGAAGTCAAAATGTGTTTTAGAGCTTCCCTCCGGCTTTCACAGCTGCGTGTCTCATACAGCACTTTTTGCTTGAAGCAAGAGCAAAAAACAAACAAAGGTTTACCAATTCTGACATCGCACCGAAGCATAACGAACTTAACTCGTGACCTGCAAGCTCACTTTAAAATGACAGTATTGTACAAGCTGTGCTTTGCGCTCACTTCACTTCTAATTCCATTCCAAACCATAGTTTGCCTCTGTGATTTGATGTCGTGTATAAGAAGTCCTTGACAATTCATTTAGTGACCATTCAAAGTTACAACGGCGCTGAAAAAAGTGACTTGTGACAGTTTTTCCCACACTTACGAAGGCTGAAGCATCCCCAGGGTCATGTGATCAAGATTCAGGCACTTGGCAACCGACTCATATTTATGACGGTTGCAATGTCCTGGGGGGTCCTGATCCCCTTTTGCGACCTTCTGGCAAGCAAAGACAATGGGGATCACCAGATTCACTTAACAACCCTGTTGCTCACTTAACAGCTGCAGTGATTCACTTAACAACTGTGTCAAGAAAGGTTGTAAAACAGGGCAAAGCTCACTTAGCAGCAGAAATTTGGGGTTCAGCTGTGATTGTGAGTCAAGGACAACCTGTATTTGACTTGGGCTATGAACTACCACTCAGTCTCACAAACCAAACAGCCTCACAAATTTCTTCCAAGTTTGGCAGCAATGATGAAATCCTGGCCACTTTTTCTATAAAGCCCCCTCCCCAACTATTCCTCTAGCACCCCCTCCCTTCCTTGTCCCACATCCCCCCCCCATTTCAGTATACTTTGCTCAGGACAAAGAAGTTTCTATGCATATCTTCCCAACTTGCTTTGTAGCCCTGAGCCATGCTGCAAGCCAAAGCAGGGTGTGTTGTTCCCAAAATGGCTATGTGCAGCTTTTCTCTTTCTCCGCAACACACACAAACATATCCAACATTGCTTAAGCACCTTCCAGAAGAAAGGAAACAAAATCAGCCATTCTACAACAGGCTTTCTCACAAAAATGCCGCTAGATTAACAGAATTCGTGGCTACAAAGCTTGTGCTTATAGCTTTTTATATAACTACATTGTGGGGTGTTGTTTTTTTTAAAAAATAAATTCTTACATAGGCAATCCAAATTATGCACAGAAAGAAAACCAAACAAAACCATCAACTGACTCCATATATGCATGGAGGTCAATACGTTGTTTCCATCTCTCATTTCATATAAATGTCCCCTATTTTTCTAATATTCTGTGTGAGGTTGGGGAGAAAATAAAAAGCTATGCAAGGTATAACAGGCTAGTTTACTTGTCAGGAAATTGGGCAAGATTGGAGAATGTGGTCCATTGCCCAGATTTTACCAGGTACTGCCAATGCCCTGCTGGGACTAGCTTAGCAATCATAAGGATTAGAACAGTGGTGGCGAACCTATGGCACGCGTGCCAGAGGCGGCACTCAGAGCCCTCTCTGTGGGCACACGCGCCACGCCTTGGAGATGGCAACTGTCCCTCTTCAACCAGCCACCCGCTAACTCACTGAGGTCCCACATGGCCAGATGCATCTCAGTACCCATGCGCTCGCTGGCCTCTGTGTGCGGGGGCTGATGGTGTCAGGTAGCAGCCGCCCCGGCCCCTGCCTCGCCTTGCCCTGTGACAATGGCACTGCCGCCCTGCCTCGCCTCATCCTGCAGGACAAGCCTCCTGCCCACCGCCCCACCTGCCAGAGACCCCCTGGATCTCCCCCAACCCTGCCCGGCCCCCACAGGCGTCCCTCCCCACGAGCAACATCGAGGTGATCATGCCCACTTTGGCCACACCCACCAGTCTGCCATGACCACCACAGCCATGCCCACCCAGTGGGTCACGCCCACCTGGCACCCGGCGATAAATAAGTGGGTTTTGGGTTGCAGTTTGGGCCCTTGGTCGCTGAAAGGTTCGCCATCACTGGACTAGAATCTTAATATTTTTAAAAAATATATACCAGGATTTTCAGGAGATGAAAGTAGCCCTCACGTGAACTGTAGCCTGATTGGGCGTTTACAAGAGCCAGAATCCTGTGGGTAACTGGAATATCAGGAAAGATTCGATGATCAATCCAAACTGGTACAAAACCAACCACACATGTTGCACCACACATGTAGACAAATCAAGCTCTGAGTTTCCTTCTAAGGAAGCCTTATTTCCCACAAGTGAATAGCTTGCAAAATGTTTTACTCTGTAAAGCCTGGTGTTTTTTTTTTTCAGGCTAGAAGTGGAGTGGGCAGAATTACTGCTGTTTTTCTCCTTTGCCAGTCCATTGCGTTTCTGATGGGACTTCTGCACTCTGAACAGGCTAGTAAAGGAGAAGCCGTGTACCAAGATGAGAGGGGATTTTTATCACATGGTACTTAAAAACCCTGGTACAATCCAGCCACAATAATACAGTTCAGCCCAGCTCACATTCCTTTGCATACTGATGAGATTTTTAAAATCCCTTCTAGTAATGCACCTGCCACAAAGGATTTAAGAGACATCGCGCCAACAGCCTCATCTAGTACCCCCCCCTCTTCAGGTTATGACCAAGCCAACAGCAAGATCACTTTAACCACTACATGGGCTGGGGTGGGGGAGAACCTGCATGTGTGAAAAACAAGCTTGTTAATTCTGTCTTGTATCTTACTTGGAATCCACATCAAGAGCGATCAAGGATCATTCTCTTTAAACTTCACTCCCAGCTGTATTAAATATACATGAAACAAATATGCTACAAGCTTTACAGAACCCAGAAAGAAAGAAAAAAGACATAGGAGACAACGCCATGCAGCAATTATGTCAAGACGGTTGGTAAATGTGCTTTAAAATCTACCTGACATTTATTTACACACACACACCCACACACCCATAATGCCTGATTTACAACAACATTACAGGCGTTTAAAATATCAACATCGGGGTTCATACTTCAGACTAAACCTGAAGTGTAGTTAAGGTATTAGTCTACATCAGGGGGGGTCTTCAAACTTGGCAACTTTAAGACTTGTGGACTTCAACTCCCAGAATTCCCCAGCCAGAAACGCTGTTTCAGCAATGAGAAACTCCTGGGTTAAAGGTATTAGTTAATATTTTTTTATTAATTAGTCTTGAGTCTTGACTATAGAGCTTACGGGAAGACTCTGGAGCAATCATTCTCTCTCAGTCTACCTCACCGGTCCGTGGCTGTAGGGAAAAACAAGAGGAGGAATATGTATGCCAATCTGAGATCCTTTTGAGTGCAAAATTGAGATACAAATCTAACAAATTTGAGTTATTTATAAAAATAATAGAGGCGGGATTAGAAAAATGTAAAATAAACGAAGCCAACCAGAACAAAACACACTATATTACGGCTTAGTATTCTGTGGCTTAGTATTCTTAATCTATGACTAAGGATATCAAGCCTAACCTACAGGGGCAGACAGACCATTGCAAATTTGGCCAAATATTCAGAGTCATGCCTCATCCCCATCATCCAAAATTCAATGTTGCCTTTAAGACTGTGAATTCAAATTTGGTCATGAATCTTTAAGGTGAGAGTCATGAGGACATTCCTGAATGCAGACAGAAGTCTGGCAACATAGGCACAAATTAACCCATCTAGGACAAATTGCAGCCCTTGGTACCTTATCATCAGGAACACATTGTGAATCCCAGCTTCACAATGTGAAGGGGAAGAGTGGAAAACAACCTTTGTTTATCCAGGCTCTTTATCACATGCCAGGGGCACAGCAAATGACTCATGTTAAAAAAAAGGGGTAAGTTTTAAATTTTTACACAGTTTTTAATTGCGAGAGCGGGGTGCAGTTTCCTGTACCACTGACAGCATTCTGAAATAGATGCATTGCTGTAACAGAAAAGTGATTAAAAATTACTTCCCCTTCCAACCAAGATTTTTTTTTAAAAAAAAAAAAAATAGGAAGTTTAAAGAGTCACCGAAGATGACATCCACTGGAAAGCAAAAGAGGCAGCGCGTTTCCAATCCTCACACAATTAATTTTAACTAATTTATATGCTGAAACACACATCCTATCTGAATTCTAGGATGGGGAAGGGGGTGACAACGTTCCCTGGGGGGAGGGTGAAGAAAGAACAAGCAGGTGTTCTCAATTTTAAAAAGAAAAGTCTCAAAAGATAAAAGTGGGAGAAACATCCTTGGGAGGGTATGGTGAAAGATCCTATTTAAACCAAGGGTTTTTCTGGAGGGGGGAGAGAGGGTGAAGACTAAAGCCCAAAGTTAATTCATACATGAGGGTCAGAGTGATGAGAAAGGTCTGGATTATGTCCAGATTATGTCAAACTATGCCATATCCCTTTCATGCTACTAAGGGTCTCCTGTCCACCTTCCCACAAACAATATTGCTTGCAGTTGACCAATTTTCTCGCTTCTGCCTCCATCCTGGTGACAAAGCTGTCCTCTTTTCAATTCATAAAACTGCAGAGTAAGTCCTTTTGCACACAATCTCTATCTCCCACTAGACTTTCTCCACCCCTGCCTCTTCCTCCTCCTCCATCCCTCCTTCTCTAAAGTTACTTCTCTCAAGACCACCAAGATTTCTCCCCCAAAATTACATTTCCTATCTTTTACCTGCTTCCAAGGCCTTTGTTCGCTCTCCCAGAGCACCCATTATTTGGTGTAAACCCCCCAAATCACTTTTCCAGCCCCATACCCCTGCTTCACTGCCCTCTAGTCCTCCCACACCTGGTTTCTCCCCCACTCTTTCAGCCTCTCCTTAAAATCCCCGATCTCTGCCAAATAATTTTACATATTCCCCATCCAGTTCCTCTCCTACAAATCTGCCTGCTGCATCCTATTGTAAATGTACTTTCCCCAACTTTTCATTCTTATACATCAGCAGCATTAACTCAAGTTACTCTCAGGGTCTCCATCCTGATTTTTTTTTCCATTCCACACCCAATTATCTCATCCTATGAACTTATGTACTATAAATCTGTATTATCCCTTTATGCTCTTCTCTGGTCACTCTACAATATACTGCTGACCCTAAACTATACAGATAGTCCTCAACTTACACCAGTTCATTTAATGTCCATTTGAAATTACAATGGCTCTGAAAAAAAAGTGACTTATGACCATTTTTCACACTTACAAGTGTTACAGCATCCCCTTGGTCACGTGATCAAAATTCGGCTGCTTGGCAATTGACTCGTATTTATGACGGTTGCACTGTCCTGGGGTCATGTGCTTCCCTTCTGCGACCGTCTGATAAGCAAAGTCAATGGGGGAGCCAGATTCACTTAACAACTGTGTTACCAACTTAACAACTGCAGTGATTCACTTAAGAACTGTGGCAAGAAAAGGGGCAAAACTCACTTAACAAATGTCTCACATAGCAACAGAAATTTTGGGTTCAACTATGGTCACGGACTGCGTGTAATGCTATAAGGATGATACTAGTGTGCATAACCCAGCCAACACATCAAAAATGCTTTTCCTAATAACAGAAAACCTATACTTTTAACCCTTCTTGGTTTCACCCCTAAATCCATTATTGTACCCCAATCCACATATTTCAATGTCGGCTATCCACACCAAGGCACGAAATTGTATACTGAGGACTCCGTGGTTATTTTTCAGCCTCCCAGCATAGATCTCCCACCATGTCCTCTAAACAAATACTGGTTCTGATGTGAATGTTAACAGTATTAATAATACAGTTGGTAGTTGGTTGATTTACTAACAGCTGACCAGTATCAATACATGTCATAATATTACAGGTAGTCCTCGACTTAGGACCACAATTGAGCTCAACATTTTTGTTGTTGAGACATTTGTTAAGTGAGTTGTGCCCCATTTTATGACCTTTCTTGCCACAGTTGTTAAGTGAATCACTGCAGTTGTTAAGTTAGTAACATGGCTGTTAAGTGAATGTGGCTTCCCCAGTGACTTTGCTTGTCAGAAGGTCTCAAAAGGGGGTCACACAACCTAGGGACACTGCAACCGTCATAAATATGAGTCAGTCGCCAAGCGCCTGAATTTTGATCATGTGACCACAGGGATGCCACAATGGTCCTAAGTATGAAAAACAGTCATAAGTCAGATTTTTCAGTGCTGTTGTAACTTTGAATGGTCACTAAAACAGTTTTCAGTCGAGGACCGCCTGTACTAACAGCCGACAGGTAACCTGTATCAATAAATGTCATATCATTAAACAACCTTTAGGATTACTCCTCCCCAAGATTCCTGTATGTATGTATGTGTGTGTGTGTGTGTGTGTACCCGAATACGCCAAGACCTGCATACCTGTACCCATGAAAATCTACGAAAATATGCATGCAGGTCTTGGCATATTCGGGTCTTTTCCCATGTAAGATTGAGAGTATCTTGGCGACGTTTCGACAAGGTCCCACTCGTCATCTTCAGGCTGGGACCCCAGCCTGAAGATGACAAGTGGGACCTCATGGAAACGTCACCAAGATACTCTCAATCTTACACGGGAAAAGACCCGAATACGCCAAGACCTGCATACCTGTACCCGTGAAAATCTACGAAAACATATATATAGTTTTTCAGACAGACCAGTCTGATTGATTACACCTTGGCATTTTAACTGCTATACTGCAGTTCTACTTTTTACAATATCTTTTGCCTTGCAGCCCCCCAACTAGGGGCGTTAAGCAGGCTCAAGTCGCCGGAGATATATATATATATATATATCTTGAGTTTGGTGCACCCTGTCGGCCCAAATATGGGAGAAAGGAATCTTTTTTTTTCCAGTTCTCCCTTAATTCTTTGTTAGCAATCCAAATTTTGAAATATATATATATGTATGTATGTATACACACATACATACATACATATATATATATATATTCATTCTAATATCAAGGCAAACAGGGCTACTTTAAACCTTCACTTCCAATTCAAATTCTACTATTTATCACTATCAGTAAACCAGTCTCCCCCCCCCCCCCCCCCGTCCCCATCATCCTTCAGCAGATATTAATCAGCCCGAATTGGGCCATCAGCGCCTCTGCGGACGACAGCCCAAGATCCAGACCCTCTTTTCCCCCAACATCGACCTAGTCATCGTCTCCCTCAGTAAACAGGAGCAACAACAAACCATGATGCCGCCTCCCCCCCCCACACACGCGGTTTTTGCACTCACGATCAGGGTCAGACTTGGGCAAAACAATGCAGGAAAGGATTGGCATCCTTCCCCACGTTCAGCCCCAGCCGCCCAAGGGCTCCTGAAGGGCCTCGGCATCCTCGGATGCTCTTCCACCCCGGGGGGGGGGGCGGGAGGAAGCAGCCCGGACCGGGAAGGGCGACCAGGTGGGGCCGGGCAGCCGAGCGCATCGCGGGGGGGGGAAGGGACGTCTCCCCGGACGACGAAGGACGAGCCCCCTCCCCTGCTCGCGCGAGGAGGAGACCCCGGGGGCCCCCTCCCCAGGACCCGGGCGGGGGGGGGAGATGGGGCCGCTCACTCCGCTCACCTCCTCCTGCCGCCGAGTCCGGCGGCGCCCCCCAGCCGCCCGCCTCGGGGGTGACGGCTCCGGCTCCCGCTTCGGCCCCTCCAGCGGAGCCCGTCTCGTCGGACGCCTCCAGGTCCATAGCTGGAGGAGGCCCCGGCCCGCGCCCGCCTGGCTTCGCCTCGCCTCGCCTCAGCCGCGACCCGCCGCCGCCGCTTCGGCTAAGCAGAAGGAGAAAGAGAGAGGGGGGAGGGGGGAGACCGGGCGGGAGAGGACTCGGCGGCAGCGCGCAGGCGCTAGCTCGGCGGCCGGATCGCGAGGTCGGAAGGCTAGAGCGGCCCCGCCAGGGAGCGGAAGAGGAGGCTGTTCCTGTTCGGCCATCCCCCCCTCCACGATAGGTTCCGGCTTGGTTTTGGAACGTTGGGGAGCTAGGCTGGGAAGGGGACGCTCTGGGAAGCTGGCGCTTTTCTTTTGAGCAGGTGGTGCAAAGTTGCTTGCCAGAAAGATAGTTTGCACTCGCAGAACGTCCAGATTGGGGGGGGGGGGGGGGGGGGGGGGGGGGGGGGGGGGGGGGAAGGAGAGAGAGAGATGTTGCATTTTTCTCCCCGAGGAATTTGAGTTTGCAAACGTGTTGTGCGTTGCTATTGTTTAATCACGATTCGTGGCGTAAACCACAGTGACTGGTTTTGCGAACAGCTATAAATCCTGGTCTACTGTACAACATCCTAATGAGGAGGAAGGACTCACTGGAGAAGGGCCTAATGCTGGGAAAGATTGAGGGCAATAGAAGAAGGGGACGACAGAGAATGAGGTGGCTGGATGGAGTCACTGAAGCAGTAGGCGTGAACTTAAATGGACTCCAGAAGATGGTAGAGGACAGGAAGACCTGGAGGAACGTTGTCCATGGGGTCGCGATGGGTCAGACATGACTTCGCAATTAACAACAACAACTGTACAACTTATGTGAATCCCAAAAGTGCTTTTTTTCACGAGGCAACTGGACTTTCTTGTTTTTCTTTGAAGACGTTTTGCTCCTCATCCAAGAAGTTTCTTTAGCTGAAGTCCAGTTGCCTCTTGAAAAAGCACCTTTGGGACTGCCATGACTTGGATCACTGAGAATCTCCATCAACATATGTGAAATTAAACCAATCACCTGAGGGCTTAGCAGAATGTTCAAACGAGGATCAAATCAGAACTGCATTATCTGTTGTTTCAACTTTGCCTGTTTACATGGGCTATTTTTTGAGAATAAACCTAGAAATCACTAGCAGGGCCACACTAGATCTGTCAGTTCAGAACAAATATTTGTTATCTGTTTATGCTTTTTAATAAAAATTGTTAGCTGGAAAAGCCAGAGGAGAGCCATATTGATCTATGGTGACCAAAAAAAAAAGGAGGACTTGGGTAGCACCTTATTTGTGTATCCCTTGGAACAGTTTGCAGTATATATTAAATATAAATATCAGAGCCCTCCTGATTTTTTTGCCACCATACACTAAAACAGCTCTTCCCCCTACAACTCAAGAGCATCAATTATATCTTTGCAAACCAGGAATTCTGCCCAGTATTTATTGATGTTTATTGATCATTTAAAATTGTAAAACTGCTTGCTTATTGACCACTCTAGGCAGCTGATAACAGATCTGTGGTGGGAAAAATAATTTTTCCTCCCTGTCTTTTGGAAGTGACCAGACTCAAACCCATCCCCTGACTTTGCTAATCCTATCAAATCCAAATTGACCCTCTAGTGCAGTGGTGGCGAATCTATGGCACGCGTACCAGAGGTGGCACTCGGAGCCCTCTCTGTGGGCACACATGCCATTGCCCCAGCCTCGCCTCCCCCGTGACCCCTTCCTCACCAGCAGCCCCCCTGGAGGAGAGTCACCCCCGAGTATGGCCCACGCGAAGCAGCACAGCCAAGGACATGGCAGCCAGGCAGCATAGACAAGACTCTGCTTTCATGCCCCATCGCGCACAGTTGATGCTGCAGGGCGTGGGCAGAGGGCGTGGCCGCCATGGCACTGCTGGGCTGCCTGGGCGATCTGCGGCGGGCCCTGGAGGCGGTAAGTGGCCCTGTGGGCAGGCGGGGCAGGGGATGGGGTGGGGGCAGAGCAGGGGGGAGAATGGGGGCGGGGCCAGGTTTTGGGCACTCAGTCTCTAAAAGGTTCGCCATCACTGCTCTAGTGGTTAAAGCACTGGGCTAGAAACCAGGACGCTGAATTCTAGTTGAGCCACCTGGATGACCTTGAGCCAGTCACAGCCTCTCAGCCCTAAGAAATAGGCAATGGCAAATCACTTTTGAAATGTTGCCAAGCTGCGAAGAAAACTGCAGGGACTTCTCCAGGCAGACCCTAGGAATCACAGAGACACACACGGACAGACCAGCTCAAGTAGAACCCTAGGGCAGTCTAGGAAGAAAATCACAACATATTAACAAACTGAGAATCCCCAACAGTCTATCCTTAATCAGGGATACCCCTCCCCCCAATATCTCAACATCTCTTTTAACAAGGGTCTTCCCTGGCTGTTTGCCTAACAATAACAATCACTCCAGGGATACTGACAAGGAGCTGTCAAACTTCCCCCAAACTGGCCAGTAAATCAGATCCTGAAGATTGCCCACCTTGTAGCCCTCAATACTTATTAAAAATATATATATTGCTTTCCCATTGTTTGGCCCCCGAAGGGATCATTGTAATAAAGGGGGGGGGATTTCCTTTTTTTTAGTATTGTGCTCTGAACTTCAGAATATTTCACAAAAGATTGAAAATCTGCCCTTTGGAACATCTTATCATGTAAAATAAGATCTGCCACCGCTTTACCATCTTTCCCCAAGAGCCTGAAGACCTGGCTCTGCTGGTTGGCCTGGGGCCCAAATGTGGGAGATGGCTGCTGGATTGATGGCAGCGTCCCCCTCCCTCCCCCTTGCTCTCTGCTGTCCACCCATCCATCTTTTGGGTTATCATATTGGTGTATTCTCATTGTGTCACTTTACATTGTTTATCTCGTTGTTCTATTATTTTACTTCTGTTTACACTCCTTTTCTTGCCGTCCTTTTTATTGCTGTAAGCCACCTAGCAAGATAGGTGGCAAATAAATTTCAATCAATCAATCAGAATAGAGCTGGAAGGGACCTTGGAGGTCTTCTAGTCCAGTCTCCTGCTCAAGCATATACAATTTGAGACTAGCACGGTAGCTGTCCAATCTCTTCTTAAAAACCTCCAGTAATGAAGCATCCACAACTTCTGTTTAATAAATAACCTTTATTTAACAAATAAATAAAATAAATATATAATAAAATAAAATGCTACATTAAAATCACTTGTAAAAGACTGTTGTGCCATGCACAGAAAAGAAATGAACCCTTAGCCATACATATAAATATATTACTGAATATATTTACTGAATTAGGGGACCAGGGGCTAAATACAGGGGTCTTCAAACTTGGCCCTTTTATGATTTGTGGACTTCAACTCCCAGAATTCCTCAGCCAGCGGGCCTGGATGAGGAATTCTGGGAGTTGAAGTCCACAAGTCATAAAAGGGCCAAGTTTGAAGACCCCTGAGCTAAAACGAACGAAGAATGGTTGCAGGGATTGGGTATGTCTCAGGATAGTGTTGCAGGATCCAATCTGGGTTGATCACTGGGACTAGAGTTTTAATCCTCTGAGCTTTTGGACTCGTGCTGAAACCCATCCTCAGGGAACTTCTCTCCAGAGCGCCAATTGTTTATGTATTTGGAGCTATTGCAGCAAAATGTTCCTGGTTTTGCAGAATTATTATGCTTTCCTCTGTTCACCTTGGAAAGAGTGACATCTTCTGGTGGATACCACTCTCTGTATCTTTTTATTTGCTTTGTTTTATTTTATTTTTTTAAAAAGGTGAGGTAAAGGAGTCTGTGCAGATTTTACTCCGCTAGTCGTTGCCAACTCTAGGGGGCGCTGCTCATCTCCATTTCAAGGCCATTGAGCCAGCGCTGTCCGAAGACGTTTCCACGGTCGTGTGGCCAGCATGACGTTTTTTAAACCAGAAAGATTAAAAACTAATAAAAATGAATCGTTAAGAGAAAAGCTGACCTCTTTCTTACTCTAAAGTTATAACTTTCATTTTTTTTCTATTATTTTTCTATTTTTCTATTATTATCTTAAGATACAGAAGGATCTGGACAGACTTGAACACTGGGCACTATCTAACAAAATGAAATTCAATGGTGATAAAAGCAAGGTTCTACATTTAGGCAAGAAAAACCAATTGCACAAGTACAGCATAGGTGGCACCTTGCTCAATAGTAGTAACTGTGAGAGGGACCTCGGAGTCCTAGTGGACAATCACCTAAATAGGAGCCAGCCGTGTGCTGCAGCTGCCAAAAAGGCCAACACAGTGCTAGGCTGCATTAACAGAGGNAGCGGTGAATGCTCCAACACTGGAAGTTTTTAAGAAGAGACTGGACAACCATTTGTCCGAAATGGTATAGGGTTTCCTGCCTGAGCAGGGGGTTGGACTAGATGACCTTCAAGGTCCCTTCCAACTTTACTATTATTATTATTATTATTATTATTATTATTATTATTATTATTATTATTATTATTATTATTATTATTATCTACTATTTTTTTCTAATCGTCAGATCCATGCATTATAATTTTATTTATTTTTTGTTTCACACATAAAGTCCAAAAGGGGTTTCCAATCAATATTAAAAGGTATCAATATTTGTTCTCTAATCAAAGCTATCAATTTCATCATCTCAGCCAGCCCCATCAATTTCAACATCCATTCCTCCACTGTAAGTAATGTTGAAGCTTTCCACCATTATACATATAGCATTTAGCAATAGCAATTAGGCTTATATACTGCCCCATAGTGCTTTACATCACTCTCTGGGCCGTTTACATTGTAGGCATTATTTGCATATTAACCCCCAACAAACTGGGTCTTCAGTTTATCAACCTCAGAGAGATGGAAAGCTGAGTCAAACTCAGGATCGAACCAGATAAGATAAGATAAGATAAGACGATAAGATAAGATAAGATAAGATAAGATAAGATAAGATAAGATAAGATAAGATGCCCTTTATTGTCATGTTTTTTACTGTGGGCACAATGGCACACATCAAAAATGAAATTTAGTTGCCCGCTCTCAAAATGAAACATACATGACACACACCTAAACATACTATATACAACATATGTACCTCATTTAACCACTGCACCACCAGGGCTCTGGTGACATGTAAAACTCTTGCTGCTGTTATCACATATAAAAACAAAGTTATGTGCATTTTATCCATCAGACCTAAAAGGAACATTTCTGGTTTCAGTTTTACATTAATCTTTACATTCATCTGAATTGTGTGTGTATTTGAATCCAAACTTGTTGACTTTTTTACATGTGCCGTTTTTAAATGTACATATTATGACCGTAACTGAGCCCAGAATTACGGTCATATGATGATGGTAGGTGGAGGCATCATGTGACCAGACCCAATTTTTTGACTTTTTTTTGTGGCAGTTTTTAAGTGGATGCAGTGGTTGTTAAATATATCAGTATTTTTTTTTGCTGGAAATCAGCATTTGGGGCTGGAACTTCCATCACTAAGCAATGTGGTCGTTGAGTGAGTTGGACACAGTTTTACGACCTTTTTTGCTGTGGTCATTAAATGAATCCAGCTCCCCCCATTGACTTTATCAGGAGCCCCCAAGGATGGTCACAAATGGGGATGAGGTAATGCTGGGATGCTGCAACCGTCATGTCAGTTGCCAAGCGCCTGAATTTTGAGTACATGGCTGTGGAGATGCTACGTCAGTTACAGATGCAAGAACCAGTCATAAGTAATATTTTTCCAGCGCTTTCATAACTTCAAACGGTTGTTAAATAAATGGTCGTAAATTCAGAACTGCTTGTATAAAGAATAAATCAACTCCTCCCATCCTGTGACATCCCTTCAAAGAGTGGGAGACTGAGATCATGTCTCCCTTTTGCCTTCTCTTCTTTAGGTTAAACAGACCCCAACTCTTTCCATGGTTCTTCATAGGGTCTCCAAACTGCTCCTCACCCTTGCAGCTTTTCTCTGCAACCTTTCCAGCTTCTCAGCATCCTTCTTATATTGTGCAATTAGTATAGTTAACAAACCTGATTAAAGGACTGGAGGCTAAAACATACAAAGAACGGTTGCTGGAATTGGGTATGTTTAGTTCAGGGGTAAGCAACCGTGGCTCTTTTATGACTCGTGGACTTCAACTCCCAGAATTCCTGAGCCAGCCATGCTCAGGAATTCTGGGAGTTGAAGTCCACGAGTCATAAAAGAGCCAAGGTTGCCTACCCCTGGTCTTCGTTTAATGAAGAATGGAATAGAATAGAATAGAATAGAATAGAATAGAATAGAATAGAATAGAATAGAATAATAGAATAGTAAGAGACTTTGGAGGTCTTCTAGTCCAGCCCCCTGCTCAAGCAGGAGAACCTGTCCTAGGGTAAATTGGAGGTGCTGATTTTGCTGTTTATGTGCTGTTTATGTGCCCAACAGCCTCTTCAGAGCAATAGCAGGAATGTAGATACAGTTGAATGACAGCTTGCTTCTCTGTGGTTTATTGAACAGACCATAGTTGTCCGGGTTTACACAATTCAAAATCCAACAGATACCTCTTGGCTTAGCTGCTGCGTAAGCCACACTTGGAGTTGGTTGATTTCATACAGCAGCTTTAACCAAGTCAGCAAATTGTTGGCAGCAACATTTTTACAATGCATTAAGTGTGGTCAGCTTGAATGTTGGTTAGTTTCTGATAGTTTGGCGTTTTACAGTATGTGTCCTATTTGGTTAATTTATGGTTCAGTGCATTGTGTAAATAGATGGATGATTTAATAAGCAGGCTATGGGCTTGATGTCGTTGGGGCAAGTATGGTTCATTTTTAACCCATTTTAGCAAGTCAGGACAGAACAGAACAAAATAACAGAATTGGAAGGGACCTTAGAGGTCTTCTAGTCCAACTCCCTGCTCAGGCAGGAGACCGTATACCATTCCAGACAAGTAGCTGTCCAGTCTCTTCTTAAAAGCCTCCAGTGATGAGGCACCCACAATTTTTGAAGGCAAGCCATTCCTAATTTCTCCTTCATTCTAGGTAGCTTTTCTCCTTGATTAGTTTCCATCCATTGTTTCTTATCTTCTGGTGCTTCAGAGAATAGGTTGATCCCCTCTTCTTTGTGGCAGCCCCTCAAATATTGGTACACTGCTATCATGTCACCCCTAATCCTTCTTTTCACTAGATGTACCCAATTCCTGCAACCATTCTTTATATGTTTAGCCTCCACCCTCCAATCATCTTTGTTGCTCTTCTCTGCACTCTAGAGTCTCTACTTCTTTTTTATAATATGGTGGCCAAAACTGGATGCAGTATTCCAGATATAGTCTTACTTTTCAAAGTGGTACTAGTACTTCACGTGATCTTGATTCTATCCCTCTATTAATGCAACCTAGGTTTGCATTTGTTGTGATTCCTGACCAGCCGGCGGATCCGGCAGCTGAGTCTGAGGAATCAGAGGAGGAGGAGGAGGGGCCTGGAGTGACATCAGAGTCGGAGGAAGGCTCTGAGGAGCTCCAAGACTCACAGTCGGACGAGGAGCCTGGCCTCTCTACTCGCACTCAGCTGAGACACAGCTGTGCTGGGAATCTGAGTTGGACAGTGATGAATCACAGCTGGGAGATATCCAGGATGCACGAAAACGCCGGCAAGAAAAGAGAGTAGGACAGAGGCATGCAATGGGGCGGCTTCAAAGGCAAAGGAGAAGGCATTAGGAAGCCACGCCTTGGCTGCATAATAAAAGGGAAGGTATGGGAGGTGCTGGTTGCCAAAGGCAAGCGTTCGTGTTGAGGATCGAGTTTCTGTGAACTGTGTTTGTTTGCCTTGGACACTGACTCAGGTCTGTGAGAATAAAAGGGATTGTTTTTTTCTTGCAGTTCCTGCCTGTTTCTTGGAAGAGGGGTTTCTCTTTGTGAGCATAACAAGGACTCACGTGGGCTGGGACAGAACAGCATTAGTTAGTTTGCGTTAACAGTTAAGAATTTGATAAAGTTGGTTGAAGAAATCCAAATCTGAATCCTGCCTGATAGCAAAGCCACGATGACCTTCACCTAGCTATCCCAATAAGAATCTTAGATGAATCTTACTAAATATCCAGCAACATGGTGGTGGAACTGTAAACCACCGGAGAACATTGGAAGCAACAATTGTTCTGTTGGATCTGCCTCCTCTCCCATCTAGTCCATCAGAACTGGATGTTGGGAAAAAGTTCAGAGAAGACCAAGTAAGATGATTAAAGGTCTGGAAACTAAAACATATGAAGAATGCTTGCAGGATTTGGGTATGGCCAGTCTAGAGAAAAGAAGGACTAGGGGGGACATGATAGCAGTGTTCCAGTATTTAAGGGGCTGCCATAAAGAAGAGGGGGTCAACTTATTTTCCAAAGCACCAGAAGGCAAGACAAGAAACAACGGATGGAAACTAATCAGAGAGAAGCAACCTAGAACTAAGGAGAAATTTCCTGACAGTCAGAACAATTAATCAGTGGAACAACCTGCCTCCAGAAGTTGTGGGTGCTTCATCATTGGAGGTTTTTAAGAAGAGATTGGACAGCCACTTGTCCGAAATGGTGTAGGGTCTCCTGTTTGAGCAGAGGGTTGGACTAGATGACCTCCAAGGTCCTTTTCATCTCTATTGCGAATTAAAGTGAAGAAGAGAAGGAAGCCCAGTCATGTCTCAGCAGATGGCCTTCAGAGGGAGTCCCACTGCCTCAAGGCTAAAAACCGTTGGTGGATGTGAAATAAAAATCAGATTTTTGGGAAAAGGTATTAAATGAAATGTCATGCGTAACTAAAGAAAAATCTGAATTTTCTCCAAAGTTAGGTTTGCTTTCTATATGTCATGGTTCCGATAGAGACCAGAAAAATAAATCACAAAATAAAGAACTTGGGCTATTTTTACTTTTAGAGGCCACATTGGTTATTGCCAAACAACAGAAGTGCCTAGCTATTATCTCAACGGATAGTTGGAATAAGATGGTGGCGCAGAGGTTAGAAGGCAGTGTTGCATGCAAACTCTGCCCACAGCCTGGAGTTTAATCCTAATGGAGCTTAAGGTTGACTCAGCCTTCCATCCTTCTGAGCTTGGTAAAATGAGGACCCAGATTGTTGAGGACAATATGCAAATAATGCTTCAACATTGTAAACTGCCCAGAGAGTGCTGTAAAGCACTATAGGGTGGTATATACAGTAAGCCCAAATACTATTCTATTGTTGTCGCTTTGCTTGAAATAAGGTAAAATCCATTCTAAGTCAAGCTAAAGTAGTAAGTGGTAGGATTTCATTGTCACTATAAGAGATAAGCGTCCTCCCAACTGCTTGTATCAAAAATTATGGACACATTAAAAATTATCAATAATATGTACATGTTTATAAATTCAGTAACTTAACAACAAGGTTCTTCTAACCTCAAATATGGAAGCTGGACTTATTTGCTGCATTCAGTTTATCTCAGCCTGGCCTGTTGATTAAACCAGAATTAATTGAAGTCTTAAAGTTGCCAAGGTCGGAGAGCCCTGAATTACACCACTGTGCAGGTGATCACATTTTAATTACACTGGTATCTTGGTACTCAACTGCTTTGAAAGTCATTGAATTTGGTATTCAGTGCATTTTCAAGTGAAAAGTTTGTTCTGGTACTCATCATTTGTATGGTACTCAATGCACAAGCTAGAATAGGGGTCTTCAAACTTGGCCCTTTTATGACTTGTGGACTTCAACTCTCAGAATTCCTCAGCCAGCTTGCCTGGCTGAGGAATTCTGGGAGTTGAAGTCCACAAGTCATAAAAGGGCCAAGTTTGAAGACCCCTGAGCTAGAACTTGTCAGTGTCGGCTGCCTTGTGACTCACTACATTATTCCTTGTGGAGAAAAAATTGTTTGTTACTCATTGTTTTTGGTGCTCATCGCGCCTCCCAGAACAAATTAAGGAGGATTACTGAGGTACCGCTATATTAGGACTGAAGTTACATACAGAGGTAACATTTTATAATAGCCAAGCATTTATGTTTGCTAAATACTTCACCTAGAATTGAAACCTAGAATACACTGCTGTTGTTGGTGCCAAACAGCCAGCAACTTTTTCTGGATGTGTTATGTTCCTTCTTGCTTCAAATGTTCTACTATAATTCCAAAGAAACCCTCCATCCAGGAGCTGAACAACTACAGACCGGATGTTCTGACATCCATAATTATGAAAACCTTTGAAAGGCTAGTGCTGGCCCACCTGAAAACCATCATGGATCCACTGTTAGACCCTTTGCAATTCACCTACCGATCAAATAGATCAGACATGTCAAACACAAGGCCCGGGGGCCGGATGCGGCCCGTGAAGTGGATTCATGTGGCCCATGAAGCCATCCTGGAAACAGTGAGGGAACTGCCCCCGCTGCCTTGGCCCTGGCTGGCCAGGAGCCAATGTACAATTTTGTGGTGGCCATCTATGCTGAAACGCATTCAGTCTTAGCTCCACAAGGCCGTCTAGAAACAGCAAAGGACCGATCCTTGCAGTGTCGGCCTTGCCCCCTGGTTGCATGCTGGGGAGGTATCACCCTTTGTGAGGAATGAAGAAATGGACGATGCCTTGGCACTTACCCCGGTCCCACCCCCTTCTGTCAGAGACCCTCAGATCTGTCCTACTCCTGCCCAGGCCCCCACAGGCACCCTTGACGCGAATGATGTAGAGCTGGCCACGTCCACCCAGTAGGCCACACCCACTCCATCTACGCCCACCCAGTAGGTTGCTCCCACCCTGGCCACACACACACCCCCAGGCAACCACAATGCTGATGCAGCCCTCAATGAAATTGAGTTTGACACCCATGAAATAGATCAACAGATGAAGCTGTTTATATGGCACTACACTACATCTTACACAGTGGTGGGATTCAGCTAGTTTGCACCAGTACGGCAGAACCGGTAGCTAATTTTTTATTGCTCAGGCCCAGAATGCACTTCCGGAAGCGGCATCAACACAGAGAACTGGTTGTTCACATATTTGAATCCCACCACTGATCTTACAACACCTTGAATCTCCAAGGACCTATGCAAGGGTCCTTTTTGTAGACTTCAGCTCAGCATTCAATACCATCATTCTATTCTTCTCACTAAACTGACTCAGCTAGCTGTGTCTGACCACACTTTGTAAGTGGATCATAAGCGTGTGCTCTCTCCATTACTCCTTTCTCTATATATACCAGGGGTCTTCAAACTTGGCCCTTTTATGACTTGTGGACTTCAACTCCCAGAATTCCTCAGCCAGGAAGACCCCTGATATATACCAACAACTGCATCTCAAAAGATCCCTCTGTTAAAGTACTGAAGTTTGCAAATGATACAACAGTCAATGGTCTCATTCAAGATGACGAATGTGCATACAGACAGGAAGTTGAACAACTGGCTCTGTGGTGCAGTCAGAACAATCTTGAACTGAATAACCTCAAAAGAGATGATAGATTTTAGGAGAAGCTGCCCAATTCTATCACCTCTTACAATACCAGACAACACAGTATCAAGAGTAGAGGCCTTCAAGTTTCTAGGTCAGGGGTCTTCAAACTTGGTCCTTTTATGACTTGTGGACTTCAACTCCCAGAATTCCTCAGCCAGCATGCCTGGCTGAGGAATTCTGGGAGTTGAAGTCCACAAGTCATAAAAGGGCCAAGTTTGAAGACCCCTGTTCTAAGTTCTATAATATCTCAGGACTTAACATGGACACCTAACATCAAAAACGTCATCAAAAAAGCGCAACAAAGAAGGTTCTTCCTGCGCCAACACAGAAAGCTCAGTCTGCCCCGATACAGTTCTTCAAAGGAATTTGCACCTCTATAACTGTCTGGGTTGACACAGCAACCAAACAAGACAGACACAGAGTTCAATGGACAGTTAGGACTGCATAAAAAATAATTGCAACCAGCCTGCCTTCCACTGAAGACCTATATAATGCACAAACCTGAAAGAGGGCTGTGGAAATATCTACAGACCCCTCACATCCTGGACATAAACTCTTCCAGCTTCTTTCCTCAAGACGACACTATAGGGCAGGGGTCTTCAAACTTGGCAACTTTAAGACTTGTGGATTTCAACTCCCAGAATTCCTCAGCCAGCCAGGGCTGGCTGAAGAATTCTGGGAGTTGAAGTCCACAAGTCTTAAAGTTGCCAAGTTTGAAGACCCCTGCTACAGGGCATTGCACACCAAAACAACCAGAAACAAAGACAATTTTCCCCCCATGCTATCTCTCTATTAAACAACTAATTCCCACAACACTGTCTATGCCCTGGGATGTCAAACCACTTAGTAAGGCTGTATTACTTATTATCCTTGTCATCTGTCCTATTACCTATTTCCTCAGATTCTTATGACTATAACTTACTGTTGTATCTCATGATTTATGTTGATTGCTTTTTAGTATGCTATTTTGATTTACGTTGATTGCTTTAATATCCCATGACTCTCACTGATGTTGTGTCTATGATTTATGATGATTGCATTTTATGATTATGGTTATGATTATCCCTTGTTGCTCGTATGTACACTGAGAGCTTATGCACCAGAGACAAATTCCTTGTGTATGTCCAGTCATATTTGGCCAATAAAGAATTCTATTGTTCTATTATTTTCTTAGCAGCCTTGAGTTGCTACATGCACAGCCTACATTAAATCATATCTCAGTGTGTGTTGACAGCAGCATTGTACCCAAATAAGCCAATTTTGCAAAACAAAGACTCTTCTAGCTGGGAAAGTGGAAATTGAAATCCCGTCTGCCTGGATGAGATCCCAATGAGAGCCACCACATAGAGGCCACATACCGGTAAATTTACTTGTGCTAGAACAGCATTTCTCCACCTTGGCAACTTTTAAGCTATGTGGACTTCAACTCAACTCGAGTTAAAGTCTACCCAGCTTACTGTTCACAGGTTGAAAAACACTGTACTAGACAGCTGTGAAACACCCTGTACACCCCTATACAATATAGTCCTCAACTTACAATAGTTCAGTTAGTGACCGTTCAGATTTATGGCACTAAAAAAGTGACATGACCTTTTTTCACACTTTTGACCATTGCAGCATCCCCAGGGTCACGTGATCAAAATTCAGACGCTTGGCAACTGACTCATATTTATGACGATTGCCGTGTCCTGGGGTCATGTGATCCCCTTTTGCGACCTTCTGACAAACTAAGTCCATGGGGAAGCCAGATTCACTTAACAACTGTGTGACTAACTTAACAATCGCACTGATTCACTTAACAACCGTGGCAAGAAAGGCCGTAAAATGGAGCAAATCTCACTTAACAACTTAGCAACAGAAATCTTGGGCTCAAGTTGAGGACTATTTATTTATTTATTTATTTATTTATTTATTTATTTATTTATTATTTTAATTTATATACCGCCCTTCTCCCATAGGACTCAGGGCGGTTCACAGCATATTAAAACAAATAATATACCCAAAATACAAAAATACACAGTACAAAAATACAAAAGAATAAACCCTGATAAAAGCCAAATTAAAACCAAATATTCCCAGCTGTGTTACC
>NW_015386401.1:1283514-1291545 GCF_001527695.2 Protobothrops mucrosquamatus | reverse complement strand
GGGCGATTATCTGATGACGCGATGAGCGAGGAATAGTAGTTAGCCCTAGCCACCCTCATCGCCACTAGGTAGGATCTAACATGTATCCTAACCCGTGTTCGGTCGGGTTCGGTTCGGTTGGCCCTCCAACATCTCTCTAGGCATCTTTTCCGACGTTTCATCTCTCTCAGCTCCTCGGTAAACCAGGGAGCCAATCGAGCCAATCGAGATCTACGTCGGGTCAGAGGCCGCAAAGGCACGACTCGGTCCAATGCTGCATAGCGTTTCTCAACTTGGAATTTTAAGGTTTTTTTTTTTAAAAAAAAATATTTTTGGACTTAATGTTAAGTGCAGATGCTTCCACGCAGTTTGAAAACAATCCATATCCATATCCCAATTCAAAGAGAGTACGGCTTGCCCACGAAGATCGAGACGGAGACAGCTCACACGCTCAAAAAGTTGTCCAAAAACTGCTTTTTAATAAGAGCTCCTTAAATTAAGTCAAGTATCACAATCAGCAGTCTTAGGAACCTGGCTTGGCTTTCTATACCGACCCACACCCCCTTAGTAGCAGACAAATAACAAACAGTATACCCCTCCCCTTCCCTGCCTCTCTTCCCAAACAGCTAAAGGTTTGTTTTTAAAGACCTTCTTACAGATCAGCTCTAGGTGCTACTACTACAACTATGGGGCTCCATTTACGGTTATCACCCACAACACAATGGGACCTATGTCAAACACCAAAATGAATCGGGTACACTTCTGGTGATGGTCCAAATGGAATGACCAAGCTGCCTCGGCCATCTCCCCTCCCCGAGTCCACTTCTCAAGTCCATCAGAAGCCAACGGTGCTTTTAGCCTGTGGTGCTGGGACAACATGGCGCCTTGGTCTTCTTCAAGCAGTCGAGCAGCCGCTTCCTAAAGTATATATCGCTGTAT
This sequence comes from Protobothrops mucrosquamatus, assembly GCF_001527695.2. Taxonomy (NCBI): domain Eukaryota; kingdom Metazoa; phylum Chordata; class Lepidosauria; order Squamata; family Viperidae; genus Protobothrops; species Protobothrops mucrosquamatus. The sequence goes on along the minus strand of NW_015386401.1, from coordinate 1,290,627 downwards.
CTGAGTCCGGTCAGGTGTCTCAAAGTGGGGGGCACTTGTTCCTGGGTGATATCCACATAAACCGGGATGACCTTCGCCCCCTTGTGGTGTACGGTATGGACCAGGTTCCACTCCAAAATGCGCTGGCACCAAAGGTCAGTCATTGAATGGGAGGTCAAGAGGACGATGGCAAGTCGGCTGCTTTGGATGATCTCGTTCACGGAGGCCAACACCGGCGCCCCGGCCACGTGGTCCTGATGTTCCACGTAGCCATGGAAACCATAGTTAGCCAGCATCTCACGGATGGCGGTGGCAATGGCATCATCCTCCAGGCAGTACCAGAGGGAGAAATCGTATCGGAACGGAAGAGATGTCATGGCATAAAATTATGGAGGAACTGCCGCTGGGGCAACCGGTGATTTTTTTCACCCCCACCCCCACCCTTCCTGCAAAGCCCACTTGTCCCAGCCTATCTCTGTGTGTGAATTCTGTAGAAACTTCCTGTTGGCTTTCTCCAAAGTGAGGTGTTTTGTTCTGAATGTCTGTATGAAGAAAATAAAACAAGGGCCAATGGAGCTGCGGAGAACTAAGGGCAACAGTGAATCTAGGGCCAAAACAATCAAAACAACGCTAACTGCACAACTGGGCATGTCAGAGTGAGCACAGCGAAGAGATTCAGGTCCTCAAAAGGCTTGTAGCGGGCAGCCGGCTTGGACACACATTCACAAAACCTAACACACGGACGGTGTTGAAGATGTGTGGCGTAGGCATGCTGAAATCACATCACAATTGCGAGTCTTTAGTTCAAGCATGGCATGGATCCTGCAGGGGGGAGGGGGGAAGCGCTATGGTCAATTTGGCTGTGGTCACTTCCCCCAAAAAAGTTATCTCACAAAGCCCTCTGCTTCATCTCTAAAATGCCCTGCTCCAGGGTTGCTCCAGCCAGTTTCAGCTCCTCACACTTCTCCTTGAGCAAACTGCAGGCCTTCTGGAGGCGGTGATTCATCTCCACGTAGGACTGGGTCAGCCGATAGAGGCGTTCCCTCTTGGCCTCTGGATCTTCATTCTTCGTTGGGGTGGGCAAATCTGGATGCAGGCAAAATGGGAAGGGGGGGCGGGGGGGAAAGAAGAGAGACAGAGATAACAATAGAGGAGAATATAATAATAATAATAGTAAAGTTGGAAGGGACCTTGAAGGTCATCTAGTCCAGCCCCTGCTCAGGCAGGAAACCCTATACCATTTCGGACAAATGGCTGTCCAGTCTCTTCTTAAAAACTTCCGGTGTTGGAGCATTCACCGCTTCTGGAGGCAGGTTGTTCCACTGGTTAATTGTTCTCACTGTCAGGAAGTTTCTCCTTAGTTCTAGATTGCTTCTCTCCTTGATTAGTTTCCACCTGTTGCTTCTTGTCCTGCCTCCAGGTGCTTTGGAAAATAGCTTGACTCCCTCTTCTTTATGGCAGCCCCTGAGATATTGGAACACTGCTATCATGTCCCCCCTCTTCCTTCTCTTTATTAAACTAGACATACCCAATTCCAGCAGCCGTTCCTTATATGCTTTAGCCTCCAGTCCCCTAATCATTTTTGTTGCTCTTCTCTGTACTCTTTCTAAAGTCTCAACATCTTTTTTACATCGCGGTGACCAAAACTGGATGCAGTATTCCAAGTGTGGCCTTACCAAGGCATTGTAAAGTGGTATTAACACTTCACGTGATCTTGATTCTATCCCTCTGTTAATGCAGCCTAGCACTGTGTTGGCCTTTTTGTAGCTCAGGGTTGAAATGAGGGGTCCTTGGTGCTCTCTGAACCTGGTGGCTTTCTTGCAGACATTTCATTACCAAACTAGGCAACGTCATCAGTGCTAGCAGGGAGTGGGGTTTGCTCTCATTTTATATTGTATTGACATGCCCTGTCAGTTTTCAGTGGTTATTTGGCTGGGCTCTTTACTATTAGCTTGGTTTACAGTTCCTTGATTGGGGTACTGTTTACTTCTTGACTGTTGGTCTGGTGTTAATCTTGCTATTAATCTCTGCTCTCTACTACCACTGATGATGTTACCTAGTTTGGTAATGAGACATTTACAAGAAAACAACCAAGCTCAGAGAGCACCAAGGATGCCTCAGACAGAAATAAAGTGTGCTACCTTTGTGGAGCACCTACATAGCTTAATAATAAAGCATTGGTTGGCACCCAGATCCTCCTAGTTTCAATATGACAAATCCAGGTCCAGCTACAAGGAATCCAGTCAGAAGTTCAGGAGAACAGTTGGGCTCAGATCCATGTTATAATGCAGTCAGTTTCATGTCATAGTGCAGTGATAACTACTATAAAATTGAAACCTGAAGTCTTTCTTTTAGGATTACTATATAAGATTTCCCCCCCAATAAATCTTCCTAAAAGGTTTGGAACTTTATCACTGTATATGTTGGCCGTAGCGAGAATTTGATATGCACAGAAATATATATCAATCCCCACCACAAAAACATGGATGGAAAAGGTGAAACTAGCAGAAATGGCAAAATTGACTTTTCTTATTAGAGAAAAGAACAGATCAAACGTTGTTTCTACCTGGAAGCCACTTCTGGACTTTGTGCTTGAGACACACAGCAAAAAAAACAGAACCCTTGATGTTGGGTTTTGCTGATTAATAGAACTGGCCGATATAGAAATGGCTAGTATTTGTCAAGTTGGTAAAAGTAAAAAGTTGAGGCTGTAATTCTGTTTTGTACTTTATACTATGCTGAAAAAAGTCAATGGTCTCTTTTTTTCTTTTCCACTATACATACATCTTTCTTTCCCTTTTTCCCCATCATCTTCATTTGTGTTTTATATTAAGATAATTGTAATAAAACATCTAGAAAGAAATTCTGGAGAACAGTTATTCCCCAAAAGAAACTTAATTGATTTCCATCTGGATTCAATTTAAGACAACTTCCTCTATTTTTCTAATAAAACCTGAGCTTCATCCAAAACTATGAGAATTAATTTTTTTTCTATAATGGCTAAATATTTACTTTCAAGCAAAGTATGTTAGGACCAGCAGCTTCAAAAGGGCTGGAAACCACAGTATGTTAAGGCCACACTGACACTCGATCCACAATGTATTTACTTAGGTCGCAGAGGCCCCTTTATGAGTTGTAGACTTCAACTCCCAGAATTCCTGAGCCAGCGTGGAAGTCCACAAGTCATAAAAGGACCATAGTTCCCCACCCGTGACTTAGGATTTGTTTAAAAAGTCATAGAGGGCAGACTGCAGTTAAAACTAAGCTGCTAAGCTGGAAAGATCTTTAATAGATCTGCCTTATAATTTTGTGTGAGCCAGCCATTCAGATTCACAAACCATCTTTTGCGGCTTCGCACTATCTGTAAACTCAAACAATGTTTCTAATATGCTGGGTGGGCAGGCAACCCGGACGCAGCTTCCTGGCAGCCATAGACCATTAACCAACCTTTCCGTTTGGTGACGTTGAAGGGGATTTTGGAACCCCAATTCGGCTCCTCAAAATTGGCAGGTTTTTTGGGGATGATGGTGTAACACAAGGGTCTTCAACCTTGGTCCTTTCATGACTTGTGGACTTCAACTCCCAGAATTCCTCAGCCAGGCACGCTGGCTGAGGAATTCTGGGAGTTGAAGTCCACAAGTCATAAAAGGGCCAAGTTTGAAGAGCCCTGGTATAACAGAAACTTGCAAGTCTGAACATACATCTCTCCTCCCTCGTCTTGACAGTCCATGAAATTAGAGAGGATCCCTTCCGAGACATTTGCTATGCCCCCATTCCTTTTGCAGGCTAAGCTGTTTCTGATCTGACCATTGCCTAGCCTGCAGTTCTTCTGTCTCCCAAGGCCATTCACACAGACCATTACAATTTACTTTTTGCTGACAGATGGAAACTACAGGCTTTTTCCTTTGCATTCAGGGCACTGCGTCTGCACCTTGGCACACTGTTTATCCTTTACATCAGAGGTCCCCAACCTTTTGGGCACCAGGGACCGGTGCCACGGAAAAAGGTTTTTCCGTGGACCAGAGGGGGTGTGGTTTTGAATACTGCCTGCATCCCGAGGATGGAGCTTTGCTTGTGCGGCCCGCTTGCTGGCAGGCTGCGGACCAATGCCAGTCCACGGATCGGGGGTTGGGGAACCCTGCTTTACCTGCCTTTTCATCCACGTTAAGCTTTGGTCTGGATCAGTGTTTCTCAACCGTGACAATTTTAAGGCATGTGGACTTCAACTCCCAGAATTCCACAGCCAGCATTGCTGGCTGTGGAATTCTGGGAGTTGAAGTCCACATGCCTTAAAATTGTCAAGGTTGAGAAACACTGGTCTGGATTCTCATCTGCCATGAGATTTTTCCTGAGTTATATAGTCTGTATAACTATATACTATGCCAGGGGTCTTCAAACTTGGCCCTTTCATGACTTGTGGACTTCAACTCCCAGAATTCCTCAGCCAGCGTGCCTGGCTGAGGAATTCTGGGAGTTGAAGTCCACAAGTCATAATAGGGCCAAGTTTGAAGACCCCTGTACTATGCAGTTATGTAAAGAAAACCTGGGGTAACCTGGTCTCCTCCCTGCATTTACTTGGCAAAGCGCAGAGGACAACATCTGGGCCAGGATCTTCATACCTTCATTGGGCTCCACCAGGAGGACAAAAACGGGGTCGTTGGGCTGGGCACGCTGGACATCTTCAAGAATCTGTTCTGCGTTGGGGGGCTCAGGGCGTGTTGGGAGGATCACCCTCTTCTTGGCCTTTGAGGTCATTGCTTGGAAACAGGTGCCAGAGGGCACTGGAAGAAGAGTTGGAGAGAGAAAGAGGAGACTTGGATCTTTGTTCCGATAAGGCTCAGATAGAAATGGACTGGCCTTCCAGGTCGTCCTCAAATTACAACCATTCATTTAGTGACTGAAGTTAGAACAGGACTGGAAAAAGTGACTTAAAACCTTGACCTGTGACCACAATTGAGCCCAATATTTCTGTTGCTCAGTGAGACATTTGTTAAGTGGGTTTTGCCCCATTGTATGACTTTTCTTGTCGCGGTTGTTAAGTGAATCATTGCAGCTGTTTAGTAACCCGGTTAAGTGAACCTGGCTTCCCCCATTGAGTTTGCCTGTCAGGTGGTGGCAAAAATTGATCACATGATCCCCTGGGCCGCTGCAACCGTCATAAATGTGAACCAGTTGCCAAGTGTCTGAATTTTAATCACATTGGCCATGGGGATGCTGCAATGGTCATAAGCGTGAAAAATGGTCATACGTCACTTTTTTTTCAATGCTGTTGTAATTTTGAATGGACACTAAATGAACTGTTGTAAGTTGGGGACTACCTGTACTTGCACCTACAACCACTGCAGCATTCCCATGGTCACGTGATCAAAATTTGGACACTTGGCAATTGTTATGTATTTATCACAGCTGTGTTGTCCCAAGGTCACAGGATTGCCATTTTCGATCTTCCCAATCGGTTTCCAATAAGCAGTCAATGGGGGAAACCAGATTCGCATGATATTAATAACCAAAAGTGATTCGCTGGTCTCAATTGTGGTCGTAAGTCGAGGACTATCTGTCTATGTGAAAAGGAACTCCAACGTTAAATTACACAGCAGTTCAAGCTGAAGAAACTATTTAGTCAGGGGGCGTTTATTCCTCTGTACGAACTTGGCATTCTCAAGTTTTCATATTTTTTTTTAAAAAAAATAAGCCTTCCTCTTCAAAACCCCCTAAGGTACAGACAGTTTGGTGCAGTGGTTAAAGCATCAGATTCAAAATTAGGAGACTGCGAGTTCTAATCCTGCCGTAGGCACAAAGCTAGCTGGGGGATTTTGCGTTGGTTCCTCTCCCTCAGTCTGAGGAGGCAAGGGCGACCTATTTCCAAAAACGTTCCCCATATAGCCATCAGAAATCCAGTGACACTTGAAGGTGTGAGCGTGCGCGCGCACGCACATACACACACACAAAGCAGCATTTTGAGCCTGAGGTAAAACACATCTGATCCATCCATTGATCACATCACTCCGTAACTGACCCAGATCACCCTCATTGGAGAGAGTAACTATCCTAAATGAGCCAGGCCAGCTCAAAGTATCCTCTGTACAGGTGTGGGGTGAAGGAGTACCTGCAATTTAAGAAAGGAAGCTGGGGGGGGGATGTTGCTGTTTCTAAGATGGCACCTGCCATCTGTTTTTTTAAATAAGTTACATAAGTTACATTTAAGAAGGATGAGCTTTTGAAATTTGCCTTTACAGTGTGCCTATCTCGCAGGAAAAGTCAGACATCTGAACCAAAAAAATATGAATTCAGCTACTAAAACTGGATATTGTACTGTACTCTACATATAAACAGACTTTGTCTCCATCTCTGGGGGATAAAAACCCATGCAGGTATTTCCTTCTGGTTTTCTGTATCTAGAAAGCAACCTAACTATGTGTGTTTAAATAGTTAAATGAACAGACTGAAACGGTTTCAATTTAAACAGAAAGGCAACCTAATTATTTTTTCCTTATATAACTTATTTTTTTAAAAAAAAATAGATGGCAGGTGCCATCTTAGAAATACCAGCATCCTCCCCCACCCCCCCACCCCCCCCCCAGCTTCTCTGCATAAACACAAAACAGAATGTTGCTTTTAAAATAACAATTATTTTAATCCATTGAAAAGTTAAAAAAAAATGCTTCCAGAAGGGACTGTTATTGGTGCAATTGCTCTGCTTCCAAACATGATTTTTACAGCAGGAGGCATAACTCTATCTTCTATGAAATCCATGTTTTAAACATTGCTTATATCACCTTTTTTTCTTTTAAATTAGAGAGGAAGAAATGGAATAACATACACAACTTTTTGACTGTCGGTGCTAGAAGTTATCCATTTGAAAGCGTTAAAAAATGGTTTTCCCCTTCAGAAAAACAATAGTTTTATCAAATGCAAACTATGCCCGATTTAATTAATTGTAGGTAAGGAGGAAAACATAATAAAGAATCAAACAAGGTGCCTGCTATGCAAACACTTCGTTATCAGCCAGCTTCAGGATACACACAAATCTGTCCCCCCAGAATCACACTTTTGAAATACAGTGGCAAACCGCTGAAAATCAAAAACATCGCGATGCGTTTTTTAAAAAAATTAAAATAAAATCAGATGCATTAT
>NW_015386401.1:1264604-1283414 GCF_001527695.2 Protobothrops mucrosquamatus | reverse complement strand
ACCATCACACCCCTTGCAATCCTCTTAAAAAAAAAAAAAAAAAAAAAAACCCGTAAAAAAAGGGGGGGGGAACAGTTCCTGTTTTATGTTTTAAAATCACTCTTCTTGGAGCCCATAGTCTGCCTGCTCCAAGTTAAAAGGACTATTGCCCCACAGAAGCAATTAATTAAAATTTGATAGCTTTTTAAAAAAAAATCTTTGAAGAAAAGTCTTATGATTTTTATGGGAATTTTAGGTATTCTGTCACCTGTGCATTCACTCCTTAAAAAGCCTATAAAACATAACCACAGAGCTTTTCAACCAAAAGTCCCAGGGCATCCACCCCACAAATTATCTCAGTTAATCCAAGCTCTCCTCCACCTACCAAGAATGGTTTGCTTCCATCTCAGTTTTGTCTCCATTCAGCACCTCCCTCCACTTCCACAAGGCTAGAACCACAATCAAAACATCCTTTGTTTGTCAATGCAGGAGTGGGAACCAGGAGGAGTTAAATTTAATTATCTTGGTCCCTCAGCTATCCGTGCTCTCTCTCACACCTTCCAAATGTTACTGTGAAGCTGCAGTCCCATCTGCAGGTGCGAAGATGTAGTTGTGTAAGGGGGGGGGAGTGAGATACATTTAAAGGATGAAAGGTGTTTTTTTTTGGAAGGGGTGGGGGAACAGAAGGCTGTGATGCTGTGAAATTCTGTCCCCCCCCCCAGTTTAAAAAAGCCCTCATTCCTGCACTGAGCAGGAAGGACAGCCCATGCATCCCAACCACGTTCCAGAATGTTCACTACTGGCTCTGCAGTCCCTTTCGCCAGGGATGGCTATGCAAGATGAATGCAGGAGGGAAAAAAAGGAGGATGGGGGGAAGATACAGAATACACCCGTTCTGCAGATACCACACCCACTCTATTGCAAGCATAGATACACACACCCTCAGAGCCTGGATTTCTCCCTCCAGTAGTCATGCCGTAGACCTCCTGTCCCTGATCCATCAGCTTCCTGGATCCCTATGGCACATTACTCCCCTCACCCACCCAGCCCCCTCCCTCTGTCATAGCAGCCAGCTTCAATCCCCTTCCTCCATTTCTACCAGCAGCAGTTTGCATCAAAGCCTTCCCTCTCTTTAATGCCTTGCAGTGTGAATTGAAGAGGGGGGAGGGATTTTCACATTTCCTCTCCACCTGGCTGAATTTCCCCTTTTTCTTTCCTTTCTCATCCTCCCTTATCTCCTACTTCTACCTCCTCCCCCCCCCATGCTACACTATCTAGGACGTGAACACACCCCACCTGATTCAACCCCCCCTCCCTCCTGGAAGGCTCGTTGCACCTGTCCAGCCCCCACCCCAGGTGGCTCTATCCAGGGTCACCTTCTCCTTCAGACCTGCTCTCTTCTGCTCCTCTGGAAGGATCCTGAACCCCTCCCCATAACCAGATCCTCCCCCCTCCCCTCCACCAACAGACTCCAGTTCTTCCTGCTCAATAAGCAACACCACCCCCCACCCCTAGCTCCCACCATATTCTCACCACCCACTTCCTAAGCCAGCTCTACTCCTGGGTCCCCCCCGGGAGACCCTCGCTCTCTTTCCCACCATTACTTCCTCCCAAGATCCAGCTCCCCCGATGCCAAGCCTACACACGCCCTACCCCAGTCCCGTGTTCAGCCTCTCTTTAGCAACAGACCGCGATCCCTTTCCCGCGTCACCCCTTCACACGAGACGGACCATTTCCTCCCAAGTCCCCCCTCCCCGATTCCCCTTCTCCAAGAGGACGCCCGCCCCAAGAGGACCCACAACCTCTTTCCTGCACAACCCCGCCTCCCCCCCCAGATCAGGCTCCCCTAAACTTCCTCTACATTTACAGACACCCCCTAACCTTTACCCCTCCCCAAATAACCCCCCCTTCCTCTTCTCACCTGCTCTTTCTCCTCCTCTCCACCACCTGATTCCCTCCCTCCCTCTTTCCCTTCCCCAAACCACGCCCCACGGCAGGCCACGCCTACCCGTTCTCCCCTTTTTCCGCTTTCGGAATCCCTCCTTCCGGTTTCCGTGCGAACGTGGCACGTGTGCAATGGTGAACCCCGGCGGGGGGGGAGCGCTCTAACCGCCACCCCCACCCCCACCCCCAAGATTGATCTCTGTCGTTGTTTCTTCCTGATTTGCAGGAAAAGATGAACGTAATACAGGAGGAAACAAACGGGGGGGGGGAGCTTCTGCATTATTTAGTTCTCATTTTGCAGAAATGAAATCAATTGCCACAGAAATTAATGCACAACTAATGTTTCCCATTGTAAAGGTGGATTCTGATCTTTTATAACCATTGAGGTTAGGTAATGGCAGACTTAATCTAGGATGTTTAAAAACATGCATGAGAGCAAACCGGTCAGTCCTAGAAGAGATCAACCCCGACTGCTCTTTAGAAGGCCAGATCCTGAAGTTGAAACTCAAAATACTTTGGCCACCTAATGAGAAGGGAGGACTCACTGGAGAAGAGCCTGATGCTGGGAAAGATGGAGGGCAAGAGAAGAAGGGGACGACAGAGAATGAGGTGGCTGGATGGAGTCACTGAAGCAGTAGGCGTGAGCTTAAATGGACTCCTGAAGATGGTAGAGGACAGGAAGGCCTGGAGGAACGTTGTCCATGGGGTCGCGATGGGTCGGACACGACTTCGCAATTAACAACAACAAAAAACTAATCCTGGCAATCACTACAGGTAGTTCTCAACTTACAACAGTTCATTTAGTGACCGTTCGAAGCTGCCCTTGTAGAAGTGTACCACTTGAAGAGGTCTTGGAAAGGGGCATTTTGCTCTCTCAGCCTTCCTTCTGGCCCCAATTTTGCACGTGCACATACACGCATCTTGATCTGCAACTGGCTTGCAACTCTCATGATGCAAATCAAATCAACCCATCAGGGCCATTTCAAATGTATTAAGAGTTCAGATTCTACAACCCAGTGTTTCTTAACCGTGTCAACTTTAAGATACATGGACTTCAACTCCCAGAATCCCACTCTCTTAAAGTTGCCAAGGTCAAGGAATACAGGAAGTCCTCAACTTATGAGCACAATTGAGCCCAAAATTTCTGTTGCTAAGCGAGATGATTGGTGAGTTTTGTCCCATTTTACGTCTTTTCTTGCCACAGTTGTTAAGTTAGTTAACACGGTTGTTAAGTGAATCTGGCTTTCCCATTGACTTTGCTTGTCAGAAAGTCGCATAAGATGATCACATGACCCTGGGACACTACAACCATCCTAAATATATACCAGTTGCCAAGCTTCTGAATTTTGATCATGTGACCATGGGGATGCTGCAACGGACATAAGTGTCAAAAAACGGTCCTAAGACACTTTTTTCAGTGTCATTGTAACTTCGAACGGTCACTAAACAAGCTGTTGTAAATCGAGGACTACCTGTACTCCTATAATCTTTAACCAGTAGGCCTTATGGAACTTGAGATAATGAAAAATCTAAGAATCATAGAGAGTAGAGCTTTTTATTGGTCATTATTTGAAGAATAAGAATAATTTAAAAAAAAAAAGAATCCCACTTCCTAATACCCCAAGCCCTTCCTGAGATGGCTTTGGTTTCACGTCTTAGTATTCGCCTCAAAATGGCTTTGTCTTCCAATACTTTTTTCCTAGTTTTGTATTCTCTTTCCGGAGCAGACGCCAGTATTGAATAGAGTCTGGGTCCAGTTCTTCCAACTTCTTAGGGGGCCCTAGATCCATATTGAAAAGCCTGGGATCGGGAAACAGGGAGAAGGAGGGAAACAACCATAATAAAATAAATTAGCGTAAAGCAGCATCTTGAAAAGTTTATTAAACTTTCTAGGGACAAAACTGACTGACTGAAATGGTGATCAAACCTCTATACCACGGGTCCCCAACCTATGATCCGTGGCCCGGTACCAGGCCATGACCTCTTGGCCACTGGGCCCCGGGAACAGCTGGCGAGCCCTCCCCCACTTGCAGTAGCGCTGCCGCGCAGGTGCTAGCAGCCCCATTTGTGCATGCGCAGGGACGCTAACACCGCCGCCAGCGTCACGTGGGCACCAGTGGCCTGTTTCGCCAGCACGCGGATGCTCGCCCACGTGCCGTACCTGGCGTGGCCCGCTTGTGCATGCGCGTGCACGCTAGCACTGCCCCCATGCGGGGGCGGGGCCATGTGTGCGCACATTTCCCTGCTGTTCCCTTTCCTTCCAGGCCGCCAAGCTGGAAAGGTTGGGGAGCTCTGCTCTACACAGGTGGTCCTTGACTTATGACCACAACTGAGCCCAAAATTTCCATTGCTAAGCAAGGCAGTTATTGAGTTTTGCCCCGTTTTATGACCTATCTTGCCCCAGTTGTTAAGTAAATCACTGCATTTGTCAAGTTAGTAACGTAATTAAGTGAATCTGGCTTCCCCATTGACTTTGCTTATCAGAAGATCTCAAAAGGGGATCACATGACTCCAGGACAAGCATCCGAATTTTGATCAGGTGACCGTGAGGATGCTGCAATGGTCATTAGTACGAGGACTGGTGCTATTGCTACCTTAAATGGGTCACTAAATGAATGATTGTAAGTGAAGGGCTACCTGTACCTTCCTTAGTCACTGTTCTTTTATTCTGAATCTGGAAACCACCACACATAAATATTTTGGTTTATTCAAAGATAATGGCCAGATATTACTGTTGTAGCATATGTGAAAGGATAACACCCTGAAGGGAATGAAAGGTGTTTAGAAAATGTGTGAGCGTGGAAGTTTTGCACGAGGCAGAAAGACAAGCACAAATGGAGTAAAAAAATTACAAACAAAGGAGCAGTGGGAAGAATGGAGTCAACTGGAAAGCAGACCATCAGAACTGATAGTGAGGCTCTAGATCAGGGGTAGGCCACCTTGGCTCTTTTATGACTCGTGGACTTCAACTCCCAGAATTCCTGAGCCAGCATGGCTCAGCTTGGAAACCTCTCCCTTTCCCCTCAGCATGGCTGGCTCAGGAATTCTGGGAGTTGAAGTCCATGAGTCATAAAAGAGCCAAGGTTGCCTACCCCTGCTAGATCAAGGCTGGGCAATTATGGCCCCTTTACAACCTGTGGACTTCAACTCCCAGAATTCCTGAGCCAGGCAAGGCACCGGAAAAAGTGTTATATGACCGGTTTTCACGCTTATGACCGCTGCACCATCCCCAAGGTCAGATGATCAAAATTCGGGTGTTTGACAGCTGGTGTGTATTTATGACAGTTGCACTGTCCCAGGGTCACATGATCATCTGTAACCTTTCCAGCTGGCTTGTGACAAGCAAAGTCAATGAAGGCAGCCAGATTTACTAAACAACGCACAGTTCATTTAACAACTGCCGTGATTCAGTTAACAACTGTGGCAAAAAAGGTTGTAAAATGGGACAAAACTTACTTAACAAGTACTTTGTTTAGCAACGGAAATCTTGGTCTCAGCACCTGTATTGTTGTTTCTCTAATCCGAAGTATTCTGGAACATCCACTTTAATTGTTCAGTCCTGGCCTGCTGGTATGTCTGTCTTTGCAGCCATAAGGACTAGAAGCTTTATTAAGAAAGCCAATGCTTGCAGAGTCTGGAAATCGGGACCCAGTACAACTTTTGATGTACAGTTGGCAAAGGGTTTTCAAACCTGAACAAGAAGTGACATTCAGAAGCAATGGAAATTTGGCCCAGGTAATCTTCAATTTACAATTGTAATGAAATCCGAAATTTCCATCATAAATCAGGATGGTTGTCAGTCCTTCATTTACCCAGAACAGCACAACAGCAAAGAGAAGCAAAAAAATTCTGTGGCCCCAATCTCATTCCCCTTTTGCCTACAATTGTAACCAAAAAGGAGCCCTGCTCACCATTCAGGATACTCGGAGTCTGGCTTCAGCACTACGTCGGTCCCTTCCTTGTAGATGTTCACCCCCATAGCATGAGTGGTGAGCTTAATTGGGTCCTTACATATTTCAGGGCCTTTCAGTTCTTCTTTGGAAAGACCTTTCACTTTGCCTTTCCCTGCTAAAAAGAAATATATATATTTCAGAAGCTGCTTTTGCATATGCGTAAAACGTGAGCACGTTATTCAAGAGTAGGGGGGAAAAAGGGAATCGCTCTGCAAGTCAAAGCATCTCTGAGGATATGGAAAAAAGCTGCTTTTACATTCCTTATTTACACTCTAGGAACTTAGGCTAATGCCCCAGAAAAATACTTTCAGGAAGCAGCTCAGAGAAGATGGCATTTTCTATGATGCAAACTCTGCAAATATTACGATATATCATGAGGACTAGTCACTTTCTGCACATACAGTCATCTGGTTTACATAACCCTCAAGCTATACTGCATACAGGTAGTCCTCGAGTTACAACAGTTCATTCGTTCAAAACTACAATGGCATTGAAAAAAGTGACATGATTATTTTTCACACTTATGACCGTTGCAGCATCCCCGCGGTCACGTGATCAAAATTGAGATGTTTGGCAACTGGTTCATATTTATAACGGTTAGGGTTAGGGTTGCAGTGTCCCCAGGTCATGTGATCATCTTTTGCAATCTTCTGACAAGTAAAGTCAGTGGGGAAGGCAGATTCACTTAACAACCAGGTTACTAACTTAACAATTGCAGTGATTTGCTTAACAACTGTGGCAAGAGAGGTTGCAAAATGGAGCAAAAGTCAGATCTCTTACGTAGCTACAAACGTTGGGCTCAGTTGTAAGTTGAGGACTACCTATATTTGGATTAGTTTGGGCTTAAGTGTATTGCCTGAACTTCCACCAATGTAGTATACATAAAATACATAAAGCTTAGAACAACACAACTAAGAGACAGTTTTGTGTAGTGGCTAAAAGCAGATCAGGTAGGCTAGCTCAGTGTTTTTCAACCTCAGTGACTTTAAGAGGTATGGACTTCAACTCCCAGAACTCCTCAGCCAAAATGCTGGCAGGGGAATTCTGGGAGTTGAAGTCCACACATCTTAAAATCGATAAGGTTGAGAAACACTGAACTACAAGCAATGGCAACCATGTCGCTTTTAAACCAATCCTGTGGCGCTTTCCTTATGAAAGGCTGGGGTGACAGCAAACATGGAACCTCCATGCAGAAGAGCAATCTACCGAAAATAAGCAAAGGAAGAGGAGGACTTTGGGGAACACCTGGAGGCTATGGAAACCACAAAACGGTGAGCTGAAGGGGTCTCTTATCTCAGTGTTTCTCAACCTTGACAATTTTAAGGCATGTGGACTTCAACTCCCAGAATTCCACAGCCAGCATTGCTGGCTGTGGAATTCTGGGAGTTGAAGTCCACATGCCTTAAAATTGTCAAGGTTGAGAAACACTGCTCTATCTGCTGGGAAAGGTGCAAGGCTCTTCTTAGATGCCCCCCATCCGACCACAGAGGACGCCCAAGGCGCTCCTTTCCAGCCTGGCTTACCCGGTTTTTTGGCAGAATAGTTTCTGACCGTCAGCCGCGACCATGAAAGGCTGGAGAGCGAGGAACAGACGGCAGCCCGCAGCTGCAGCCCAACCAAAGCCATGCGACCTCCAAAACTATCCGCTTGCTGGCTCTGGAGGCTTCAGACGCACGGAGTCGGCGCAGAAACAGAGAGCATTCTGGGAAACGTAGTTCACCTGCCTCCTCCCCGTTCCTTTTGCGACCGCCGAGCGCGGATTACAGTGACAATTTACATCATCCTTCCCCAACCGGGTGCCCGCCTCAAACGTGCTGCATCCCAAGATCCGTCTTCTCCAGTCCGCCTGAACAAATATTTCATAGGTTTTCTTCCAGGGAAAAATCCCCACAGAATCCTGCACTTACGAAATATTATTCGTTATAGTTGACGTCCAAATGGAAGACACTCCCATCATCCCCAACCAGCTTCGTCAGCTGGGAGCAGTCGTTGAAGCCCAATCTTGATGGCATATTGTAGATTTGCTCAGAAAAGTGTCTATTAGAATCTATTAGATTCTGATATGCCACAACCAGAGAATCTGCTACCGGTGCAGTTCATTTCCTTCCCTATCATAGATTATTCTGATTTTTCATGATAGTCTATTTGTACATTATTTTTAAAAAGTTCACTATATCTTAGATGAGTAAAATAGAATCTCTGTGTTCCAAGAGATATTTGGTTTACAACTCAATCCTTGGCAAAGATGAAAATTTGTACAGCTAAAATTAATCCCTCTACACAACAAAAATAACTACATTGTTAGTTTTCTTCATCCCACCTGACTCCAAGTGATTCAGCTATTTTTATTTCTAATTTTACTTTCATTTTAATTTTCAGTGTGGTTTTTGACCACTCAAAACCACTCAATGATTATAAATAAACTTTACTAGTACTGTAGTACTTATAACTCAGGCCTAGGGAACTTGGGCAACTTCCACATTTCCAGTCCCCCGTCAAAAAGAATAATTTGTGGGTTGATGTTTACACACCTGAACATTTTTTTAGGTTAGAACCCATTCATTTAAAATTCCTGATTTAAAAATTATGTTGGCTGGCAGATGCTGTTGAATTATAGTCCACACATCTCTTGTAATCAGTAGGACTTTAAATATATTAAGGGTGAGAATAAGGTTCAAGAAGGCAGTATTTTCAACATTAAGCAAAAATGAAGAACATGGAGGCATAACCTCAAACTGACCAGAGGAAAGTTCAAAAGTACTGTAATGTTAAAAAGTATTCCTTCACAGAAAGAGTAGTGGAAGCTTGGAACCAACTTCCAAGGGAGGTTGTGGGTCAGTCATCAGTAACCGAATAACAGAGTTGGAAGGGACCTTGGAGGTCTTCTAGTCTGACTCCCTGCTCAAACAGGAAACCCTATATACCAGTGATGGCGAACCTTTTAGAGACCAAGTGCCCAAACTGCAACCCAAAACCCGCTTATGTATCGTCGGGCGCCGAGTGGGCGTGTCCCATTGGGAGGGCATGGCCCATTGGGTGGGCATGGCTTCGGTGGTAACGGCAGACTGGGCGGGACTAAAAAGTTCAATCAATCAATTCCAACTTTGCGAGATCTTTTTTTCCCCGCGAGAAGTTGAAATTGATTGATTGATTGAACCTTTTTTTTTGCACACGGTGGCGGAGGCCTAAAGCGAAAAGGTTTTATAAAACCCAGCTGAAGGCCTAAGACTGGGGCGACAGTGTGTGTGCCCACAGAGAGGCCTCTGCGTGACACCTGTGGCATGCATGCCATAGGTTCGCCACCATGGCTATATACCATTTCAGACCAATGGTTGTCAGATCTCTTCTTTAAAATCTCCAGTGTTGGAGAATCCCCAACTTCTGGAGGCAAGTTGTTCCACTGATTAATTATTCTGTCAGGAAATTTCTCCCTAGTTCTAGGTTGCTTCTCTCCTTGATTAGTTTCCATCCGTTGCTTCCTGTCCTGCCTTCAGGTGTTTTGGAGTATAAACATGCTTGGAGTGCTTTGGAGTTTAAACATTTTTAACATGCTTGGGTTAAACACATGTCCATCATCTGACAAAAATTAAATAAAATATAAAAACAATAAATTAATTAAAAAGAAAAAAAAGAAATTCAAAGGACAGACTTCATGGACTACTAGGTCTTTTTCAACCATCAATTTTCTATGTTTCTATGACTGAAAATTGGTGGAAATTACTATCTAAGAATGATACAATTATAGAAGCATTTCTCAACCTTGGCCACATTAAGATGTGCCGACTTTAACTCCCAGAATTCCCCAGAGAACATGGCAAATTTCCACAGAGTATAACTATTCTTTTTGCTTATGACACCATGCCCTGTCCACCACTGTCAGACATAAACCTCCATTAAATTGCACAATTGGATGGAAAATAGTTCAACAAAGCACCTGAAAAATGATATGGGCCTACTGGCTAATTATCATGGATGCTCACTGCAGGCTAAACAAATATCACCCTTTAGATAACCTCAAGGAGCAACTGGAACAAGCCATGATTACAGAACACACAAAAATGCTGACAACCACCATCAGGATTACATCTCTTAGACAAGCTGAAAAAAGGAAAACTGAAACTATTCAAGCTAAACTCCAGAAGCAAAGAGGTGCCTCAGTCCTAATAGGTAGTCAAATATGTCCAGTTACAAATGGTGATCAGATGATCCCAGGATGCTGCAACCGTCATAAACACATGCCAGTTGCCAAGGGTCTGAAGTTTGGTCATGTGACCTTGGCGATGCTATGGCGGTCATACTTGTGAATACCGATCATTGTCACTTTATTCAGCGCCATTGTGACTTCAAGCAGTTGCTAAACAAATGGTTGTAAGTTGTGGAGTTTTTATAATGAATCCATCTTCCTATGATCTGGCACAAGGGTTCTTCACTTCACAAGGATGAGGATCTAAAAGCTTGTTGTTCGTGTATGGCTTCCAGAACCCTTTTCAATCTGGGAACTGATTCTTAAATAAGATGATATTGTGAGTTTAAATGATTTTTAAAAATCCTGTCTTATTTTGTTTTTTTTAAATCGGTGTGGCCCAGCAGATTTTTTTCCTGCTTTGTATTCTAAGGCAAGGGTCTCAAACTTTTCAGGCTGTGAGGAAAAATAAATTCCCAGAATATCTTATCAAAAGGCAAAATTCTGTGACAGAAAATTGGCTGTGTTTGAGTGAACTTATTTCCTTCCTTCTTTCCTTCCTTCCTTCCTTCCTTCCTTCCTTCCTTCCTTCTTTTGTTGCAGAACCTTAAGATTGCACAGAAAATAGTTGGAAAAGACCTGTTATAATCTGAAAAATGGAAATGTGGACTAAGAAGATGAGAGAACTTTTCGTTTGTACTATAGTACATTACATCCCTGAGCAAATAGCTTTACTGTAAGCCACCCAGAGTTACCCTGTGGTAAGATAGGCGGGCAATAAATTTAATAAATAAAATAATATTATAGAATTAGAATACACCCTAACACAAATAAGTTGCCAGAGAACAGCAGATCACTCAGAATCTAATTTTACTTATTCTGGATCTGTGACAAAAAGCGGAACAGCATCATAGATTTTTAAAGGCAATTCAATCCACATCTTCAAAAGGCAACCTGATCAACAGACACATACTGTTCCAGGCTCTGCTTCATTTGACAAAGAAAACAGGTGAAATATGAGCAGGGTTTTGCATTACATCAGCAAACAGGATTGCAACGTTTGTAGGAAACCAATTTCTTCAGGATGAAGAGGAAATAGATACCTCTGCAACAACTAAATTCATTTTGGGGGGAAAAATGCATTTTTAAAAAATATACTTTTTGGTGACTTGGTGAAGAAATTGCAGACTTCTGAGTAACACAGAAATCTGGATCATCCCGTTATGAAAACTAGGCAAACTCTCCTTTTTAAAAAAATTTGTAGGCAGATACATCTTTTACTTTGGAAAGCTAAGCCTCACTGGCACGACAAAACTACATCTCCCAGAACCCTCTCTGCTCAATCCTAGTGGGAACGAGTGAGCGGGCGAGCGGGCGGGCGAGCGAGCGAGCGAGCGAGAGGGAACCCCAGGAAGAAAAATACGTGATTGAATATTTTTATATATGTTCAGCTTTAATCCGCAGTCTGCGGGCCTAATCCTGGCTGAGAGTCGGATGCCGGCCAGCAAGGGACTCCGAAGAACTTGCAACTCACAAAGGGTCCATCTTTCTCTTCAAACTTGAGAACCAAAGTTTTCTTAGAAGTAAGTTTGTCCAAGCGGATGCTTTCGTTTTAAGTTTTGCACCCACCCACCCACCTACCCCAAAAAGAGAGGGGGGGAAGGTTTTCTACAATGTGCAGATTCAGTTTTATTCTTTAAAAAAAATCTATATTGTTGGAAACTTATTAAGCCCCCGTCTAGATCATTGGGAACTTTTTGAAGTGGAATGTTTTGAAAACGGGCTCTTGATTTCCTAAAATTGCTTATTTCTTTTCGAGATCTATAAACTTTCCCATTTATGGGGGGGATTAAAGGGAGAGAGAGAGAGAGATGAATACGTAAGTTTAAAAGAGAAGAGCGTCAGGTAAATAATGATATCAGAGGGGTAGTGAAAACAGTCTGGATCAGACTGAACAAAAGTGGAAAATAAATTCAGAATTCAGAATAATTTGTGCAGAGGACTTGAGGATTGAGAGGCTTTAAACCTAGAGATTTTCTTTCAAGTAAACATGCTAAGAATTTCTCTGTCCTATGAGGTGCAGCAGAAAATGGTTCACTCTTCACACTGTGTATTTGGTAGCTGTTTTTCTCTTCCCTCTTTAAATATGGGACGATCATTGCATTTCCGCAGCTAATCTTTAGCTGCAGCAATAAATCAGTTATATGGTACTTGTCTTCAGCAACCAAACCACACTGTATGTATCTCCTTCGTTTTAAAAAAAAACAGACATTGCATAATTTCTTCCCTATTTTGAAGCAAATAAGTGTCAGGCAGATTATTGGTTGCTAGCTTTTTAAAATCGATCCTGTCAGCAGATACAGCATAAAACTGCAGTATAACAATCCTAACAAAGCAAGTTTTATGAAAAGGACCCGAAAGGATAATGTTATTTTTAATGTCTTTCCATTAAAATTCCTACTCCCCAGCATATGTGCTGCATTTGTGTGGATTTTAAACCTCACTGCCTCTACAAACGGGGTCATTGAGAAACAAGGAGAAACTGTTCATTCAAATCAAGAGGACTGAAAGCAAAACTTCTTTAATTAAAATAAAATAAAACCAGGCAGGCAACTTTTAAAGCAGAGATAACTGAGCATGCTCAAATAACCATGGAATGTTGATTGACAGTTTTGAAAAAAATATTGAGTGGGTGGAATGAAAGAGAATTCAGCTGGCTGGGACTTTGAACAGAATTTCTTGGTGTTGTTGTGTTTTAGTGCAATTGCTGTGTAGCGTCAGTGCACTTTGCCTAGGATGATGGCCTTGGAGATTGAGTCTATGTATGCCTGTTTGGAAAGTAGCCATCCTGTTTTCAATCCATCTTTTTGCCACCATATTTTCTACATCCTGGAACGTTCTCATGGCAGTAAAACTTAGCAATTTTTTAAACAGGGCATATCTTTCCTGTGTTTACCTAGAAAAAGCCTGATTGCATTTAGTGAATCTTGCCCTTAATCAAATGCATTTAAGGTAGGCTGGGGTTCATATGGTATATTATCTAGGGCTGACTTTTGTGTATGTGTGTTTTAATATCATGGTCTTCCTCCCCTTACATTATAGAAGTTTCATTTTTCATTTCCTTTTTTTGTTTGTTTGCATTTTGGGAAAATTCAACCTTATCAGGACTAGAAATTGTTTTCTGAGGATGAGCCTAAAAAGCCTATTTTTTTTGTAATTAATCTCAAATCCCACGGCCTTTTGCAGATAAATTACAAAATTTATCTTACTGCAACATTACAAGTTCACCTGCTGCTTTTTTAAAATCAGATTACACTATTGTTAATAGTCCAGAAATGGACCAGGCACTTAGTTGGCAGCTTTAAGCTACAGGTTAAGGAGGAATTTGGTTCCTAACTTTGGCTTTAACCCAAATCTGTACGTAAATTGGAACTCGTAATTACAAATGGACAGCCTGTTACTAAAAATGATGGACCTTGTTATCTTTCCTCAAGCTGACAAAGTGTTGAAGCCATCTGATGCTTTCAGGAACTGCTGAAAACCAAGCTATATATTAAAAACACACAACTTAGAATAGAATAGAGCTGGAAGGGACCTTGGAGGTCTTCTAGTCCAGCCCCCTGCTCAAGCAGGAGAATCTATACCAGGCACGCTGGCTGAGGAATTCTGGGAGTTGAAGTCCACAAGTTATAAAAAGGCCAAGTTTGAAGAGCCCTGACCTATACCATCTCAGACAACTGACTGTCTAGCCCAGGGGTAGGCAACCTTGGCTCTTTTATGACTCGTGGACTTCAACTCTCAGAATTCCTGAGCCAGCATGGCTCAGCTTGGAAACTCTCCCTTTCCCCTCAGCATGGCTGGCTCAGGAATTCTGGGAGTTGAAATCCATGAGTCATAAAAGAGCCAAGGTTGCCTACCCCTGATCTAGCCTGATTCACTGTGGCAAAAAGGTAAAATTAAGCACGGCTCACTGAACATGAAGCAATGGAATTCTGATCCATAAGGATCACCTGTAATAGGCAGCCTGTTCATACCTAGGGATTCTCCTTATCCTGGGGATTGCCTGTATTTGGGATTTGTGCATTGCTGTGGGCTTATCCTCATGTTTTCCCTAACTATGATGCAAACCTTTTAATATGAAAAACTCTACCATGCTTTTTCTCCACATTGGTGAACTAAGCTATTTTTGGATATGGTTTTAGTGTTCTGAAAAGTGCTAGATCATGTTCAGAAATAGCCTGCCTCGTGGTCCGTGCCTGTGGTCTCTTACCTGAGCAGTTTAAGCCCTTCCTTTGAAGTACAGGTAATCCTTGACTTACAACAGTTCATTTAGTGACCATTTAAAGTTACAATAGCACTGAAAAAAGTGACTTATGACTGTTTTTCACACAGCTGTTGCAGCATCCCCATGGTCATGTAATCAACATTCAAATGCTTGGCAACTGACTCATGTTTATGACGGTTGCAGTGTCCCAGGGTCATGTGATCACCTTTTGCAATCTTCTGACAAGCAAAGTCAATGGGGAAGCTGGATTCACTTAACAACTATGTTTCTAATTTAACAACTGCAGGGATTCACTTAACAACTGTGGGGGGAAAACTCACTTAACAACTGTTTTGCTTAGCAACAGAAATTTTGGGCTGAATTGTGGTCGTAAGTTGAGGACTACCTGTGCTCAACTACCCTGAGACCTCCCCCCCTCCTGGAAGTTGAAGCCTTGTGAGAAAAGGAATGAAGTGAAACTCCTGATTCTACCTGAGTTCCAGATTACACACTCCCATTTTGTTTCCAAGTGTAGGGTCATTGTTGTCGCGACCTGCAGGAGCGATCACAATGGACAGTAGCATGGAGGTTAAGAAGGATACAACTGAGGGGTTTGGGATCCCCTCAGAATCTGTAGTGCCTCCCCCCCTGGATTTGGGAGATGAGATTGAGGCTTCTGTTGATTCTGGAGAAGATGCTTCCATTATCCAACAACTGCCCACCTCTCCTGATGACAACCAGGCCCTCCAGAAGCTTCCAGACCTGGATTCAGGGTCCAATTACCTCAGAGCAGAAGAGATCAGGATTGGCCTGGATGGGGATGGAGAGTCCAAAAGATGTTTAGAACCCCAAGATGTCACTTCTTTGGATCCTGAGGTGTCCAGGTAAAAAGTCTCTCTTTCACATTTTATTTATTATTTATCTATGTATTCCTGCTATGGTGTAGAAATGAGATGGATCAGTGGTCTCTAACCTTTCCAGCTCAGTGGACCAGCGGTGGCAGGGGGAGGGGAGATGGTTTCTTGGGCGTGCGTGGCTTTCACAAATGCAGCATCACATGTGCACTTGTGCACTTGCCCACCACTTCTGCATCCCGGGCTGCAGTCTGGCACTGGGCTGTGGACCAGGATTTGGGGATCCCTGGGATGGATGGATGGATGGATGGATGGATGGACTCCTCCATCCATCCACACGCATGCCCCCTCCGCCATGCACACACACACCTCTAGTACATGGAGATTGACAATTGGACAACATAAATGGATTGTGCAAACAACCACTGCAGCTGGTCCAACAAAGCATAGTTAAAGCAAATTACGACTCAATGAGATAGAATAGACTAGAACTGGAAGGGACCTTGGAGGTCTTCTAGTCCAGCCCCCTGCTCAAACAGGAGACCCTATACCAGGAGTAGGCAACCTTAGCTCTTTTATGACTCATGGACTTCAACTCCCAGAATTCCTGAGCCAGCATGGCTCAGCTTGGAAACCTCTCCCTTTTCCCTCAGCATGGCTGGCTCACGAATTCTGGGAGTTGAAGTCCACGAGTCATAAAAGAGCCAAGGTTGCCTACCCCTGCCCTATACCATTTCAAACAAGTGGCTGTCCAGTCTCTCCTTAAAAACCTCCAGTGATTAAGACCCACAATTTATATATATGAAAAAATATGTATGATACATGAAGACAGTCATAGTTTTACATTGACTTCCCTTCTTGGGGCAGACGGCTTCTCTTGTGACTTGGAGGAATGTTAAGTGTTTGGGTTTCCTCAACAGGAATGGTATGGAGGAGGGTGCCAAAGCTTCAGCTCAGGAAGAGAACATATGCTGGACACCCAAACCAGACCAGGTCTCCACAGAGGTAGAGAGTAACCTCAAGATTGCTGTTGACCAGGGTGAAATTCTAAAGGAGCTAGAGGAGAAGGATGTGGAAGAGGAGATTCCAGAGGCTGACCAGGCCGAGTTCTTAAAGCTTTTTGCCCAACTGCAGAAACTTAACCCTGGCTTCCATGACAAGTTGCCCACTTCTGAAGATGACCTCTTGGCTGCCTCTGACAGCGAGGAAAGCCACGGGTTAGGAGATGGAGACAGGCGACCCCTCCTTGAGCATGCTGAGGACCTCCAGGGACCTCCAGACAAAGGTGCCCCTTCTCTACTCCATGTGGCCACAGGGCAAGGCCTTCGGGCAGCTGCTCAGCATCTCCTGAGATCTGTCCAGGGACAGAGAAGTGGAGAATTGCTTTCCTCAGAAGCCAACCAGGAGGACTTCCTCAGCCTCCTCCATTATGAAGGGGGCATATCCGTGGAGGAGGATGACCGGATCGCTCTGGCCCATTCAGATGTGATGATCGGGGCTGGCTGTCAGAAAATGGAAGTTGAGGGAAGGGCTGTGGCCCCAGAGAAGGTCCCTCCAGAGCCTGCCTGTGATGATCTGGAAGAGAGAAGAAGGAAAGTGCGTAGGCCCAGCCCGAGGCTGCTAAAAGAATCCACTGGCTTGGAAGCAGCTGCGTCTTCTGACCCCAACTTGGAGGCCAGCAGCTGGAAAGGCTCCCCAGATCCAAGCTGGCTAGCAGTGGGGGAGCCTGCGCTGAACCGCATGGAGGATTCCTCTCCCACCTCCGATCCAGTGGTGAGTACCTTGCATGGCAATGTTCACACATTACTTTCAAAGTCACCAAGGGGCCTTGATGGCTTTATTGACTTAGCACCTTGTGGGTTGTTGCAAACCATGATTTGTGGCTTAGCACCATGGGCAAACGCTGCTGTTGCTTGTTTAACCAAGCTTGGTTGGCTTTTATGAGGTTATGAAATCGTTGTAAACCAGAATGTGGTTTCATTGGTTTTGTCTTAGTTTGTTCTTTGTTGTGTGACTCCTGCCAATTGAATAATTATACAGTAATAGGAATTAAATCGGATCTGGGGATTTTACAGTTCGTGGGCCACATCCGGCCTGCAGGCCGTCCCTGTCCAACCCACGGCAGAAGAGGCAGGGCAGTGGTGGGGGTGAGTGCATCAGGGTCGGGGGGGGGGTAGTGGTGACAGCCTTCCACAACAATCCTAGTTTCTCAGGTCCTCTTGGGAAAATTAATTGTCCACCCTGAATTAAATCATAGTTGACCCATTTACAGGGCAATGGCCCTTAGTTACATTAAATGTTCAATGTTAAAACAATTATGGAGGAAAGACAACAAAATGAGAATTGCATTTAGGTAGTCCTTGACTTACAACTGAAATGGAGACTGCCCATCACAGGCATAAGTGGTGGTGGTCATAAACTGGGTGACCTCTGTAACCGACCTGATTTTATGACCAACGGTTCAGTATGGGCCTGTTTTTCTGAAAAACAAAAATGATGGTTTGGGGCAAAACTATTATAAAACACCATCATGTGACTATGGCACACTGTAAACAGCCATAAAAGTGGACCAGTTCTTGAGTGCCTGAGATTCAGTCATGTGACCATGGGATGGGCATCAGAACTGGGCTGTAAGTATCCCTGGGGAGGTCCGTCGTAACTTCAAATTTTTGCTAAGCAACTGATCACAAAACAAGGACTATCTGTATATACCCTGCTTTGGATGTAGAAATTATGGGACTGATGTATCCAACTGGAATTCAAATACTAGAGATATCTTTGCCTTCCCACTATCTTTTTATCTGTGCAGTTAGCAGTCTTAGGTTAAGGAACATGTAATCAAAATCCAAAATAATTGAAAGGTGCCACTTTAACAATTTTATGCACTCATTACATAAGTATCCTGCCGCAAACCAACTAATCTTGGAGACTGTCTCCAGAAGTTGTTTAGTATAAGCTGCCTTCTGGTTAGGCTGATCGCCTTGTGGTAAAAAAAACCCAGTGATATCAGGTGTACATTGTGACATCATGACACAAACATAAATTATATAGTTTGTATCAGTTGTGCAAAGTCATTATGATGTGCTTGCTGTAGAAGGATTAGTACTGTACATAGCTAACCTTGGCTAATCCCAGAAGCTAAGCAGGGTTGGGCCTGATTAATACTTTGATGGAAGTCCTCTAAACCAGGGGTGTCAAACTCACAACGTCACGTGACATGTTGCGACGTATCACAACTTTTTTTCCATTGCCAGCAATGGGGTGGGCACGGTTTCGCCATGACGCATCCGGCCTGCGGGCCGGCAGTTTGACACCTCTGCTCTAAAAAATTCCAGTGCTGTTGTCTAGACTGGGAAGTTTTAAAAAAAAAATCAGAAAAAGGCAGGAGGAAATATCAAGAAAACAGCATGGATGTTGACACCAGGAGTCAAGGTTTATCTAGCTTTGTAGTAAAATGTGCTCAGATCAAATTTCTAAAACAAAATATTATGCATTCAGAGTTTGAAGGAGATTAATTGCACACAGCTGCACTGTTTCCTGTAATTCTCGATTTTTAGTCTTTGAGGTTAGTTATTAAAGTGACTTTATTTTGATTTTGTATCCTGTTTTTATTACGTAAAGTTGTAAGCTGCC
>NW_015386401.1:1240204-1264504 GCF_001527695.2 Protobothrops mucrosquamatus | reverse complement strand
TCGGGACCCCATTTGGGGTCGATCGACCATTTCATGGGGGTCGCCAAGCAAGGCTGTCCGCCATTTTTTTTGTCCGCCATTTTTTTCCCCTTTTCCGGCGGGTGCCTTACCTCCCTTGGGCTGGGCCAGCTGGTGGTCGGCCTGCTCCGTCTCTGCCGCTTGCCAGCTACGCCTCGGCCGGCACAGGGGGCGGAACCACACATGCGCGGCGCTCCCGGGCAGGGAAAGTCCTCGACTTACGACCGGTTGGGTAGTCCTTGACTTACGACCGGTTTAGTCCTTGACTTACGACTGGTTTAGTCCTTGACTTACGACCGGTTTAGTCTTCGACTTACGACCGGTTGGGGTCGCGGCATTAAAAAGGTTGAGAACCACTGGCCTAGAGTCTAGTTCAGGGGTAGGCAACCTTGGCTCTTTTATGACTCGTGGACTTCAACTCCCAGAATTCCTGAGCCAGCCGTGCTGACTCAGGAATTCTGGGAGTTGAAGTCCACGAGTCATAAAAGAGCCAAGGTTGCCTACCCCTGGTCTAGTTGGTTTCAGATGGCCAGATAAATTTCATAAATAAATAATTAAGATCTCCTCCTCAGCTTTACAAAGCCAGTTCTTTTTCCCCTTTCCTCTTTAACAGAATAAAGCCAATCTGTCATCTTTCCCACTTTATAAAGATGGTAAGTGAAGAATTTTGATTAATTTATTATATCGTGTGAACTTTGAGCCAGTCCCTCCCTCCCTCTCAGTCCAAAGAGCCAATCAGGTGTACTGGGGAAGCAGGCAGACTAAGAGTGGGAGACCCAGGTTCTAGCTCTTCTTCAACCTCATTGGTTCACTTTGGGCTAGTCCCACCTTCTCAGCCCTAGAGCCAATCAGATGTAGAAGTGAAGGTGCTGGACTAGCAATATGGAGACCCAAATTCTAGTTCCTCCTCAGCCACAGAAACTCATTGGTTGACTTTGTGCTAGTCCTTCCCTCTCAGTCCAAGAGCCAATGAGGTGTGGAAGGGAAAGTGCTGGACTAACAGCAGAGAGACCCAGGTTCTCTTAGATATAGAAGCTCATTGGCTGAATTTGGTCCTGTCCCTCCCTCTCAGCCCAAGAACCAACAGGTGTAGTGGGAAAAGAGTCGGACTAAGAGTGGGAGACCCATGTTCTAGTTCCTCTTCAGCTACAGAAGTCATTGGTTGACTTTGGGCTAGTCCCTCCCCTCTCAGCCCAAGAGCCAATGGGCTGTGGAAGGGAAAGTGCTGGACTAGCAGCAGAGAGACCTAGGCTCTAATCCGCTCTTAAGCACAGAAGCTCATTGGCTGAATTTGGGCTACTCCCTCCCTCTCAGCCTAAGAACAAATCAGGTGCAGTGGGGAACGAGGCAGACTAAGAGTGGG
This sequence comes from Protobothrops mucrosquamatus, assembly GCF_001527695.2. NCBI lineage: Eukaryota > Metazoa > Chordata > Lepidosauria > Squamata > Viperidae > Protobothrops > Protobothrops mucrosquamatus. Next base: position 1,263,123 of record NW_015386401.1, on the reverse strand, counting down.
GAGATCCAGGTTCTAGTCACTCCTCGGCCACAGAAGCTCATTGGCTTAATTTGGGCAAGTCCCTCCCTCTCAGTCCAATCAGGTGTAAAAGGAAAGGTGCTAAACTAACAACAAGAAGAAGACCCAGGTTCTAGTCCAGGGATCTTCAAACTTGGCCCTTTTATGACTTGTGGACTTCAACTCCCAGAATTCCTCAGCCAGCGTGCCTGGCTGAGGAATTCTGGGAGTTGAAGTCCACAATTCATAAAAGGGCCAAGTTTGAAGACCCCTGTTCTAGTCCCTTCCATAGGAGGTTCCCTATGGAACTTTGGGCCAATTCTCTCATAGTGTAATCTACCTCACAGGTATGTTGTTAAAGGAGTACTACCTATGATACTTTGTGGTGATAATGGTGATGGCAATGGTAATGACAATAATAATAATTTTCTTAAACCAGCCTTTTCTGTATATCTCAGTCCCAGGCCCCTGCGAGCCCGAAGATCTGTTGGATGGGGTGATCTTTGGAGCCAAATATCTGGGTTCCACACAGCTTGTTTCCGAGAAGAACCCATCCACAAGTGTCCGCATGGCACAGGCACAGGAAGCTGTGGACAGGATTAAGGTGGGAAAGGGAGCAGCAGGTGTGTGACACCTAGCTAGATCTACAAGTAGTTCTCGACTTACAACCACATTTGAGTCCAAAAGTTCTGTGGCCAAGCGAGACAGTTGTTCAGTGAGTTTTGCCCCATTCTTCGACCTTTCTTGCCACAGTTGTTATGGAATCATGCACTTGTTAGTAACATGTTCAGTGAATCTGGCTTCCCCACTGACTTTGCTTGTCAGAAGGTTCCAAAAGGTGATCACATGAGCCCTGGGACACTGCAACCATCATAAATATGAGTCAGTTGCCACCCATCTGAATTTTGATCATGTAACCATGGGCATGCTGCAATGGTTGTAAGTGTGAAAACGGTCACTAAGCTAACTGTTGTAAGTTGAGTACTTGCACTCAGTTACATTGAAGAAAAGGGGGCTCTGTTCCAGTTGCAGCAAAATGGAGCCTCCATGATCAAGAGCAGCTTACCTTTTCAGTGCCGTCACTGGAGCATTACAGTGGCGAGTACAGTGGTTGAGCTACACCACTCCTAATATGGCCTTTGTGCCTTTGGTCAGCCATGTTGGGCTCCATGCCACAATGACCTATTTTCTCTCCTATCCTGACCTCTTTCCTTCACATGTTTTCCTTGCAATGCAGGCTCCTGAAGGAGAATCCCAGCCAATGACCGAAGTAGATCTCTTTGTCTCCACTCAACGGATCAAGGTCCTCAGTGCTGACACACAGGTGCATGGACAGCTGCCCACTCAAGTCTGCTATCTCCATTTGAGATCATTGAGGGCCAAAATGGCTGCTTTGGGGTTGTGGAAGGATGGACACTCACAAAATGTCTCCTAGCCAGAAGACCCACAGATGTAACTGTTCCTTTGCTTCCTCCCTACAACCAGGATAGTCCCTGGTGTTCCATTTAGCTACATCACTTTTTTTAGATGGGCAGGCCTGGTTGAAATGTTGAGGCTGCGTTGTGGTGTGTTCTCAAAATGGCTGCTGAGGGAAATGGCTGCTCGCACAAAATGACGGGATAGGTTGACAGGAAGGAATTGCACTTTTCTTTTGGACATAATATATATATTTTAATTGCAGTCATTACAGTACAGGTAGTTTTCAACTTAATGATCACAACTGAGGCCAGAATTTTGATTATAAGTGGTTGAGGTTGGCCAGGCTTCATTTTACAACTGTTTTTATTATATTCATTAAGCAAATCACCATGGCTGTTACTGAATCACATAGCTCAGTGATGGCGAACCTTTTAGAGACCGAGTGAGTGCCCAAACTGCAACCCAAAACCCACTTATGCATCGTCGGGTGCCGGGTGGGTGTGGCCCATTGGCTGGGTGTGACCAATTGGGTAGGTGTGGCCCATTGGGTGGGCATGCCTGCGGTGGTAACGGCAGACTGGGTGGGACTAAAAAGTCCAATCAATCAATTCCAACTTTGCAAGATCTTTTTTTTTCCCGCGAGAAGTTGAAATTGACTGATTGTGTGAACCTTTTTTTTTTTTGCACACGGCGGCAGAGGCCTAAAGCGAAAAGGTTTTATAAAACCCAGCTGAAGGCCTAGGACTGGGGCGACGGTGCGCGTGCCCACAGAGAGGGCTCTGAGTGCCGCCTCTGGCACTCGTGCCATAGGTTCGCCACCTCTGACATAGCTGTTAAGTGACGCATGGTGGAGTAGTAAATCCAAATCCAACTTATCGAATAGGCATTTTTTGTTGGAAAAATGGCAAAAAAGTCCAAAACATGATCACGTGACTTAGGACACTGCAGTCAGTCATAAATGTGAGCTGGTTGCCAAACGCCCAAAATGCAAACTGCAGTGCTGTAGTTGTAACTTTGAGGATGGGTTGTAAGTAACTTTTTTCAAATCCATGGTAATTTCGATTGGTCATTTTAGCAGTTGGTTGTAAGTCGAGCAATACTTGTTCTAAAATCGAATTAAGCACAAGCAGTGTCTTTAGATGTATTGGCACCACAAGTCGACTTTTGTGTGATCTGTGATATATATTTGAGGAAAAAAATACACACAGAGAGAGAGAGAGAGAGAGAGATTTTAACTCCATATATTATTTTACATAGTTACGATTTTTGTATGCATTTTGGAAAATGACACATGACTTGAGATTTTTATGCCAATACGTTCTCTGAACCAAGCTGTAGAAAAAGGGTCTTCAAACTTGGCCCTTTTATGACTTGTGGCTGAGAAATTCTGGGAGTTGAAGTCCACAAGTCATAAAAGGGCCATGTTTGAAGACCCCTGCTGTAGAACAACATACTGGGGACTCCTGTATGAGACAGAGGCCAGGCTGGCAGAGGATGATCTGAGCTATAGTTCAGCACATCCAGAGGACACAGACAGTCCCAGACAATTGAAGAATATTCTGTGAAATGGCAACCTGTCACATCAACACTTTTGGTATATTTCTTTCTAATTCTCTGGCCTTCTTCCCACTTTAGGAAACCATGATGGATCACCCCCTCCAGACCATCTCCTACATTGCTGACATTGGGAACATCGTGGTACTCATGGCCCGTCGGAAGCTCCCTCGCCGGGCAGATGCTTCCACCGAAAAACAGCTGTACAAAATGATCTGCCACGTCTTCCACTCATCTGACGTGAGTGTGTGGGGAAATGTTGGTGACAAATCAGCGCTGACAGTCAGACAGCTAGAGTTCAGATGTACACCACTGCCTCAATTAGATTAGATCTTGTCTTATTGGAGTAACTGCATGCTTGAAAAGAAGCTTATCCTGCAACTGTAGGAATAGAATAGAATAGAATAGAATAGTATAGTATAGAATAGAATAGAATAGAATAGAATAGAAGTATTGGAAGGGACCTTGGAGGTAACAACAACAACAACAACAACAACTAATAATAATAATAATAATAAAAATATAGAGTTGGAAGGGACCTTGGAGGTCTTCTAGTCCAACCCACTGCTCAGGCAGTAAAACCTATACCATTTCAGATAAATGGCTGTCCAGTCTCTTCTTAAAAACTTCCAGTGTTGGAGCATTCACCGCTTCTGGAGGCAGGTTGTTCCACTGATTAATGGCATGCGTACCAGAGGCAGCACTCGGAGCCCACTCTGTGGGCACACATGCTGTTACCTCAGTCTTGCCTCCCCCCGCGACTCCCTTCTCACCAGCAGCCCCCCTGGAGGAGAGTTGCCCTTGAGCGTGGCCCACACGGAGCAGCACAGCCAAGGACATGACAGCCAGGCAGCGTAGACAAGACTCTGCTCTCACGCCCCATCGCGCACAGCTGATGCTGCGGGGCGTGGGCAGAGGGCGTGGCCGCCATGGCGCTGCTGGGCTGCCTGGGCGATCTGCGGAGGGCCCTGGAGGCGGTGAGTGGTCCTGCAGGCAGGCAAGGTGTGGGCGGGGCAGGGGGTGGAGCGGGGCAGGGCCAGTTTTTGGGCACTCGGTCTCGAAAAGGTTCTCCATCACTGAATTAATTGTTCTAACTGTCAGAAAATTCCTCCTTAGTTCTAGGTTGCTTCTCTCCTTGATGAGTTTCCATCCATTACTTCTTCTCCTACCTTCAGGCGCTTTGGAGAATAGCTTGACTCCCTCTTCTTTGTGGCAGCCCCTGAGATATTGGAACACTGCTGTCCTGTCACCCCTCGTTCTTCTCTTCATTAAACTAGACATACCCAATTCCAGCAGCTTTCCTTATATGTTTTAGCCTCCAGTCCCCTGATCATCTTTGTTGCTCTTCTCTGCACTCTTTCTAGAGTCTCAACATCTTTTTTACATCGTGGTGATCAAAACTGGATGCAGTATGTCTTGCCTTTGGAGAATAGCTTGACTCCCTTTTCTTTATGGCAACCCCTGAGATATTGGAACATTGCTGTCATGTCACCCCTAGTCTTCCTTTTCATTAAACTTGACATAGCTTGTCATTTTCTGCTCCCTGTCCTACAGGCTCAGCTGATAGCGCAAGCCATCGGGCAGGTCTTTAGTGTGGCTTACCAGCACTTCCTGCGGGCCAGCGGCATTGACCCCAGCCAGCTTGGCTCCATGGAAGACCAGAACGATGATGACCAGGATCCTGACCAGATCGAGGGAGAGCAGCTATATAATGGAGATCTGGCTCATTTCTCCAAGCAAGAAAACTGTAAGGAAGTAAGAACAGAGAGGAGATGTTTTGTCAGAGGGAAGGGTGAGGGAGGGGGAGCATTGGAACCACATACCTACCACAGAGGAAATGGTTGCCCATCTCAAATATACTCAATTGACCAATGGTTGGGCAGGCCACTCAATCTCCACCAATCCTGTCTTGTTCTGATTAGCCCTCTGATGTTGGACTACAACACCATGACCACCCAGCCTGCAGTTGGCTGGAAATGATGGAAGCTGTTGTCTGCCACACCCCTGGGCTTTCATTGGCTTTCGTTGGCAGGAAACACATTATTTTCACCGGTTTGCTGTTTGGTTGCACGTCAGGCAGATGCACAAGACAGGATCAAGACTATAAAATGGTTGTTTTGAAAGGCAGGCCTTCCTCCCAGGATTATAGTGAATGGAGAATGGGAAAATTCTCGGTTCTGTGCCCCAAGAGCAGGGATAGGCAATATGGCCCCTTTACAACTTGTGGACTTCAACTCCCAGAATTCTGGGAGTAGAGGTCCACAGGTCATGAAGGGATCATAGTTGCCCACCCTTGCCCAAGACAGTTTATAATAAGGGTCTTCAAACTTGGCCCTTTTATGAGTCCCTGTGGACTTCAACTCCCAGAATTCCTCAGCCAGCATGGCTGGCTCAGGAATTCTGGGAGGTGAAGTCCACAAGTCATAAAAGGGCCAAGTTTGAAGACCCCTGGTTTATAAAATGCATTGGATTTGATAAACCTTGGGGGAAATCTGTAAATAGTCATTGATCTACAACGGATCATCAGTGGGCACACATTCACACCCTGTAGACATGTGACAGCACTTTGGGTGCTTGATAACCAACCCACATTTACAGCTATTTGCAGCATGGATCACCTGACCACATTTTATGATGTTTTTGCCGAAAACTGGCATTTACTTCTGGTTTTCAGCAAAAGGGGCCCATAGCAAACAATTAGTTCGTTTAGCGACCCTCATAAAACAGATCATAAAATCGGGCCAGTCATGTGGGTGACCTGCTTTACAACGCATCATGGCTTACGACCATAATGGGCAGGCCCCATTATTTTGTAAGTTGAGGACTTCCTGTATTGTGTCACATTTTATGGTAAGATGTTCCACTAATATTAATTGATAAAAAAAATGATCCTGATAGCCAATGGAGGATCACTTAGGTTGTTCAGTTGGCTGCCTCCATTTTGTCCAGGGTGAGAACACGGCAGTATTCTCCAGAATGTTACATCTTTTCACCAGACCGTGAATTTTTACCCCAGAGGGAGTGGTTTGACAGTTTTCTGGCTATAAATGTTCTTGATACAGGAAGTGGTTCTGGAAGAGAAATATCCAGAAAACTGCTAGGCTCCCTGGAACAGATTTAACAGTCTTGTCCTGAAAAAAACATTCTCCTCATAACAATTCCTCTGGATTTATTTTTTTTTAACTTTACACAGCAAAGCTTTACCCAGGTTTTTTTGTTTTTCTTCTCAGCAAGTTATTTTTTCAAATAAAATAATACTTTCCCAAAGTGTGTGAAACAAAGACAAGAGGATTAAGCAGCAATAGACACATTTTCTTTCAGTGGGGGAAAAAAAAAAGACTCATTGGGGCAAAATAATTGTGTCCCAACCTGTAACGAAACACTCTGAGGTTTGTCAAGCCAGAGTGTGAGCAACAAAGGAAAGTGTGGAACCCACCTGCTCTGTTGTGGTTGATTGCAATTCCTTGTTCTTCTCTGTCCCCAGAGCTTCTGAAATGTATGACAAATTGCTGATTTCCAGTTGCACATATTTTCCTGCTTTTTTTTTAAAAAAAAGTACGTGCTAAAATAGCTGTATTAAGCCTTTGGTATGTTTAGCAGATCTGGTTTCACACATATACTTTAACGTCTTGGAGGTTAGGTAGTGTGTAAATTTAGTATAATTATATATGCAGCAAGGTGAAGTCACAGCTGCCAGTTCTTTAGCTGGTGTTGACTTTTATTTGCGTTGAGTTCTTCCCAACAACCTAGTTAGTATTGGCACAGTGTGTGTGTGGATCCAAGCAATCTTGGCGTTTTGCCATTCACAATGGAAATATTGTCAATGTTCATTGTCAATGTGCAGATTTTCTAAGTGCCATCCAAGATTTTTTGGTATGTCTGGAGATTCTCAATCATCCTTTTGGTTGTGCCAAAAGTCTTCTCCCAAAAACCAAGAAAGTCCAGTTGTCTTTTGGAAAAGAACCATTGGGATTTTTGGGTATGGCACCCAGTCTGCCAATAACCACTCGGACCACAATATCTGGTTTATGCCATAATCTTTCAACTTTGATTTTCCAGCCTTGATACTTTGTGATCTCCAATTCTTTGTCTTCTATTCTATTATCCCCTGGTATTGCCACATCAATTTTCCACACTTTTGTCTTTTCTGCCTCAGTTAAATATTGTCAGTTATGTGCCAAGACTCTATCAGTTTGTATTTGGAAATCTCACAACGTTTTAATGTCTTCATTCTGGACTATTTTTCAACTCTCTGTTCCTATAGAATTGTTATATTGTAGTTATTTATATTGAGGTTCGTTGCACAGTCAGCCAGATGTCCAGACTGGATTTGGCATTTTTTTTATCCATCTATTGGCTACTTTTCTTTTTTAAAAAGTCGCCACAGCCACAGGAGATTAAAAGAATCGCCTTCCTTGTCCCCTGTTCTGGTCAGATATATAATAATAAGATTTGGAAGCATGTACGTCTGTTCCCAACTTCCATCAGCTACACAGGTAATCCTTGACTTACAACCATAATTACGCCTGGAATGATGGTTGTAAATTGTGACAGTTGTAAAGTGGGTCACCATGTGACTGGACATGTTTTTATGGCAATTTTTGCGGTGGTCGTTAAGCGAATGCCACAATTGTTAAGCAAACTTATTGTTCGCTTAACAGACTTTTTTGATGGAAACTGGACATAAATGCTGGTTTCCAGCAAAACTGTTAATGTGGGCTGGTTGCTGAGCATCTAAAATGTGGTCATGTGGCTGCGGAGGGAGGGAAGCTGAACTTGGAACTTCAAAACCGGATAAGCAGTTTTTGAGGGCTTTGTCTTAAATTCCAACAGTCGCCAAACTGGCTGAGGAATTCTGCGAGTTGAAGTCCACACCTCTTCAAATAGCCAAGGTTGAGAAACACTGCCTTGGATTATAACAGTTGTGGATTTTGAGGGCACCTCAAAAGGATGAAACACTTCATCTCTCTTTCTTTCAGTCCCAATAGATCTCTCCTCTGCTGTTTGGTGTCTCCATACAGGTTGCCATCTCCAAAGAGAAGGGTGAGATCCTGGGCGTGGTGATTGTGGAATCTGGTTGGGGATCCATCCTTCCCACTGTGGTCATTGCAAACCTGATGCACAGGGGAGCAGCCGAGCGATCCGGCAAGCTGAGCATCGGGGACCGCATCATGTCCGTCAATGGGACGAGCCTTGTGGGGCTGCCCCTCGCCTCATGCCAGAATATTATACGGGTGAGAAAGCGAGGCTTTGATTATTAAAGGAGAACATTTATTACCTTTTTGCTTGAGAATAAAAGAGGAAGCACCCCTCAAGTCAAGTTAAAGGTCTTCAAATCAAGGCTGGATTCTCAATGTTCAGATGAACATCCTGCATAGGGGATTGACTAGATGACCTCTAAATTCCCTTCCAGTCGTGTGATTTTAGGATTTTTTTCAATCCCTGGGGATCATGTGGGCATATTCATTTAGCTTCCTGGCAAGAACGCCCTAGAACAGGGGTCTGCAAACTTGGCAATTTTATGACTTGTGGACTTCCAACTCCCACAATTCTCCAGCCAGCCATGCTGCCTGGGGAATTCTGGGAGTTGAAGTCCATAAGTCTTAAAGATGCCATGTTTGGAGACTCCTGTCCTAGAAGAAAGGACTGGCAAATCATATCTCTATAGATGTGCTCTGCCATTCCTCTTTTTTTTTTTTAGAATATTCTTTTTTCACTTCTAAGTCTAGCCTCCAGCCCTGGGATTTTCTCATATCTGCAAATTCATTATGTCCTCTTTGGGTCTTTTGGCTATAATAAATATTACACCCATTCATACATATTAATTAAACCCAGCCCTGCTTAGCCTTTGAACCCAAACCAGTTTGTCTGGCATGCAAAAGAGATAGTAAAATTGTTGTTGTTCCCAGGCTGAATACGTTGTAGAAAAGCAAAGATTGTGGCTGATGATCTCTTCTAGATTTTGTGGAAGCAAGATAAAGGCAGTCCTTTTTTAAAAAACTAAGTTTTATTAGTTTATAGTACATAATACAATGAAAATACAGAAATAAACAGCAGTAAAGATAGGGAAGGGAAAAGGGAATAGAGAAGCCAGGGAAGGGAGAAAAAAAGAAAAAAAAAGGCATTGACTTCCGACTTCCTTTGGTGCAGTAAAATAGAATTTCAACATCAGACCTCAACTTTTTACTTTTACAAAATAACATAAACTTTGTTGTTGTTAGTTGCGAAGTTGTGTCCGACCCATCGCGACCCCATGGACAACGTTCCTCCAGGCCTTCCTGTCCTCTACCATCTTCTGGAGTCCATTTAAGCTCACGCCTACTGCTTCAGTGATTCCATCCAGCCACCTCATTCTCTGTCGTCCCCTTTTCTCTTGCCCTCCATCTTTCCCAGCATTAGGCTCTTCTCCAGTGAGTCCTTCCTTCTCATTAGGTGGCCAAGAACTTGAGTTTCAACTTCAGGATCTGGCCTTCTAAAGAGCAGTCGGGGTTGATCTCCTCTAGGACTGACCGGTTTGATCGCCTTGCAGTCCAGGGGACTCGCAGGAGTCTTCTCCAGCACCATAGTTCAAAGGCCTCAATTCTTTGGTGCTCAGCCTTTCTTATGGTCCAGCTTTCACAGCCATACATTGCAACTGGGAAAACCATGGCCTTGACAATACGTACTTTTGTATCAAATCTGTCTAATTGGTAAAACCCAAAATCAAAGTTTCATTTTTTTTCTATCTCAAGCACAAAGTCCACAAGTAGTTTCCATGTAGCAATAAAAGTATTTGTTTTCTTGAATCTGTACAGTCAATTTAGCCATCTCTGCTATCTCCGTAGAGTTTTTGCAACCATTCCTCCATTGTGGGAATCGATGTAGTCTTCCATTTCTGAACATAAAGTAGTCTTACTGCTGTCAACCTATGTAACATCAAGGTTCCATATTTTTATTCCAGATCTTTGTCCATTAACCCCACAAGAAAAGTCTCTGGTTTTCTTTCTATATTCACTTGAAGAATTCTCTGTATTAACGTATGAATCCTGCTCTGATATTTTCTTGCTTTGTCCCACGTCTGCCATAAATGGTGGAAGGTCCCTTGTTTACATTTACATTTCCAACGTTCATTTGAAATGCCTTTATACATACAAAAAAGGTATTAAAAATGGATAAAGGTAGTCCTTGACTTATGACTGACCAGGCTCCATAAGTCATGAGATTCTAAAGCGACCCGATTTTTATGACTTTCGTGGCAGTTGTTATGCAAATGCCACAGTGATTAAACAAACCAATTGTTTATTATGGGCTTGTTTTGCCAAAAATCAGAAGTATAAATGTCGGTTTTCGGCAAAAATGTCATGAAATGCACTCTCCTTCTCCAGGAGGATCCCTCCACACCTGGGCCTTTAGGTCTCCCAATAGGGGCCCCATCCCCACTGTAACTACGTCCATTCATGTATTGCTAGTCAACGTCTTCCATCTTGCCAAACTAAAGCAGACGCCTTGCACCATTAAACATATAGAGGTAGTCCTCAGCTTACGACCACAATTGAGCCCAGCATTTTCGTTGTTAAGTGAATCGCTGCAGTTGTTAAATTAGTAACACAGTTGTTAAGTGAATCTGGCTTCCCCATTGACCTTGCTTGCCAGAAGGTTGCAAAAGGAGGTCACATGACCCCAAATGATTATAAGTCGAGGAACACCTGTACTTGAGAACTATTAGGGAGGAGCCATCTTCCCTCTCTTTCTCCCACACCAACTAGCTAAAGTTGGCTATCTCTGGCTCCTCTGGAATGCAGCCCTGGGAATCTGGAATACGTTCCATCACACCACCCCATTTCTGGCCCTGCCCCCTTCACGTTCAGACCTGTTAGGGAGGTGTCATCAGCTCCCAATAGCATCCACTTATAATAATAATAAAGTTGGAAGGGATCTTGGAGGTCATCCAACCCCCTGCTCAGGCAGGAAACTCTATACCATTTCAGACAAATGGCTGTCCAGTCTCTTCTTAAAAACTTCCAGTGTTGGAGCATTCACAGCTTCTGGAGGCAAGATAATAATAATAATAATAATAATAATAATAATAATAATAATAATAATAATAATAGTAGTAGTAGTAGTAGTAGTAGTAGTAGTAGTAGTAGTAATAGTAGTAGTAATAGTAATAGTAATAGTAATAATAATAATAATAATAATAAAGTTGGAAGGGACCTTGGAGGTCATCTAGTCCAACCCCCTGCTCAGGCAGGAAACTCTATACCATTTCAGACAAATGGCTGTCCAGTCTCTTCTTAAAAACTTCCAGTGTTGGAGCATCCACAGCTTCTGGAGGCAAGTTAATAATAATAATAATAATAATAATAAGTAGTAGTAGTAGTAGTAGTAATAGTAATAGTAATAGTAATAGTAATAGTAATAATAATAATAATAATAAAGTTGGAAGGGACCTTGGAGGTCATCGAGTCCAACCCCCTGCTCAGGCAGGAACTCTATACCATTTCAGACAACCTTAAAAACTTCCAGTGTTGGAGCATTCACAGCTTCTGAAGGCAGGTTGTTCCACTGGTTAATTGTTCTAACTGTCAGGAAGTTTCTCCTTAGTTCTAGGTTGCTTCTCTCCTTGCTCAGTTTCCACCCGTTGCTTCTTGTCCTGCCTTCAGGCACTTTGGAAAACAGCTTGACACCCTCCTCTTTGTGGCAGCCCCTGAGATATTGGAACACTGCTATCCTGTCCCCCCTCGTCCTTCTCTTCATTGAACTAGACATTCCTAATTCCAGCAACCCTTCCTTACATGTTTTAGCCTCCAGTCCCCTAATCATCTTTGTTGATCTTCTCTGCACTCCCAGCCAGCAATAAACTTACTTGCTGTTGGTGGAGGATGTTGACCTTAATTTCGGGTCAACCTGATGGGTTTTGTTTTCTTCCCAGGATTTGAAAAACCAGACTGAAGTAACCCTCAACATCGTTCATTGCCCTCCTGTCACTACAGCAATCGTTCGAAGGCCCGGCACAAAATATCCTCTGGGATTCTCGGTGGAAAACGGCATTGTGAGTAATCTAGGTAGATGAGACAAGTAAGCCTGTTGAGAGGGAATCCAGAGTACAAGTGGCTCTATATCGGATGGACTAGGCCAGGGGTAGGCAACCTGGGCTCTCTTATGACTCGTGGACTTCAACTCCCAGAATTCCTGAGCCAGCCATGCTGAGGGGAAAGGGAGAGGTTTCCAAGCTGAGCCATGCTGGCTCAGGAATTCTGGGAGTTGAAGTCCACGAATCATAAAAGAGCCAAGGTTGCCTACCCCTGGCCTAGGAGGTTTTTGGAAATCGGGGATGGGTGTGCCTGAGCAAAACTTTGAGACACGGGTGGGCAAGGCCAGCCATACCAGTGGCGTTTTTCCCTGTGCCCAGATCTGCAGCCTCATGCGTGGTGGGATCGCAGAACGTGGTGGCGTCCGCGTGGGACATCGCATCATCGAGATCAATGGGCAGAGCGTGGTGGCTATGCCGCACGAGAAGATCATCCATATCCTTAGCCAAGCAGTCAGCGAGGTACGTGCACGGCGTGATTCTCTAGTTGTGAAAAAGCCCTATTGCGAAAAAGCCACACCGAAAGGGCTTCCTCTGTCTTCTTTCTTCCAAAGGATTTCAGGGCGGGGTTCTTGATGGTTGGGTGAGAATTAAGAACAGTTCGAACAAACCAAAAAAATCAGATGCACCCGGCTAGCAAATTTGTGAAAAGGCTTTTGGAACCGGGGTTGATTGCAAACGCAAGTACAGGCAATCCTTGATTTACAGCCATATGTGTAGTGCAGGGGTCTTCAAACCTGGCCCTTTTCTGACTTGTGGACTTCAACTCCCAGAATTCCTCAGCCAGCATGGGAGTTGAAGTCCACAAGTCATAAAAGGGCCAAGTTTGAAGACCCCTGCTTGTGGACTTCAACTCCCAGAATTCCTCAGCCAGGCATGCTGGCTGAGGAATTCTGGGAGTTGAAGTCCACAAGTCAGAAAAGGGCCAAGTTTGAAGACCACCGGTTTAGTGACTGAATTTTCAACAGCACTGGAAAAAGGACTTATGACCATTTTTCGCACTTATGATCATTGCAGCAACCTCATACTCACGAGATCAAAATCCGGGTGCTTGGCAACTGGTTCATATTTACGGTGGTTGTCCTGTCCCGTGGTTTATATGATCACCTTTTGAAACCTTCTATCTTAACAACTGCAGGGATTTACAGTTAAATCCTTAAATTCCTTAACAAGAAAGGTCGTGAAATGGGGCAAAGCTCACCAACTGTGTTGCTTAGCCACAGAAATGTTGGGCTCAGTTGTGGTCATAAGTTGAGGACCACCTGTACTGTATCAACCATCTGAAATGGCAAAGGCAGGTTGAGTCTGAAACAATAAAGCAGTCTCAGCAGAGTCGTTTAGAGCTGACTTGGTTGCCCTTCTTCTTCCTTGCAGGTCCATATCAAAACCATGCCAGCCTCCACCTATCGTCTTTTAACTGGCCAGGAGCAACCGATCTTCCTCTGACGGGCTTTGCCGTGGCCACCGGCTTCCCGTGGCTGCTTCCGAAGCTTGCTGCACCTCCCAAATCTGAAGTCTGGGCTCGGTGCCCCTGATTCACAAGAGCTTCATGTCTGTTTCTGGTGCACGAACCACCCAGCCACGTTTGTTGTTGGTTTCCTTTGCTGGGGAAATTTTTCTGGGGTGTGAACTTGGAAGTTGTGCCTGTTGCTTGAGGTTGGCTTGTACGACTAGAAAGCAGGAGATATTGGAGATTGAACCTTACACTACTGTGCTGTGCTGTTCCTGAACTAAAAAGGATGGACACTAGACTCTTAATCACTTCCAGGGGAGAATGGTACAGGGTGGGAAGAATTCCTTATTATTATTATTATTATTTTTAAATTTCACATTTCTCAAGGTCTTCTCTGTGACAGAGCCTTTTTCTTAAAACAAAGTAAGGGAAATATGAAAATGTAGCATTTGGTAAATACTCTTTGAGGTGGTTCAGTCCAGAATCAGGATGCTGCATTGTTGTCAGGATTGCCTGGCCAATTTACAAGATTCTACAAGATTTTGGGTGCAGGAGACAATCCACCCTGCTCTCCCTGGCTGTGGGGGATCCAACCCCCCAAATTCATTTCTGCAGTGATACCAGTCTCACCTTTAGAAAATGGGGCAAACTCTTCTGATGTCTGGACTTCAATACACTGCTGACAATTCTATAAGTTGCTTGGGAGTTACTGTATGAATTTTGTTGCTTAAACTACTAATGTAAACTTCCAAGATGACCAAAGTACTAAATTTCCCAAAGCAGATCAGAGAGGGAGAGAAAGTGCTCTCTCTCTCTCTTTTTTTTTTAATCACTCTATTCTCTGCACACCAAAGATTAGAGAAATGGCTATTCTTTGCTTTTTTAAAGCATCTTCTTGCTCTGACTTGAGAATGGGAAGAGTTGTTAAGAGTTGACACCTTTTGGCAAGACAATCTACATTAAGCAGCCTTAACAGCTGAAGTCTGAACTTGTTTTGTAAATGTTAAAATAACAGCAGAATTACAAGCTTCTCTCTAAAGCAGGAATCTTCAAACTTGGCCCTTTTACGACTTGTGGACTTCAACTCCCAGAATTCTTCAGCCAGCGTGCCTGGCTGAGGAATTCTGGGAGTTGAAGTCCTCAAGCCGTAAAAGGGCCAAGTTTGAAGACCCCTGCTCTAAAACTTTCAGAAATGACAAGAAAGTCTTAAAAGTTCTGGTTTGCTTTACCCTATGTGCTAAGCCTGGGTCAACATGTACTGAACCCCAGTTCCCCAAAAAAGAAGAATAAAATCCACAACGTTGTGTTTGCATTGTTGTCCAAACTTTCTTGTGAGATTTGGGTGATTTTGTAGAAGTCTGGTTTTCTTTTTCCCCTGGGCCTGCATCTTGGGGGGGTCTGACCTCTTGTGTTAAGCAATAAACCATGGTTAAAAACCACAGTGGCTGAATTCACACATGGCACTGCAGTGAACTGAGACAAAATTAGCTTCTCTTACTTGCGCCCTGCGCTCTACCTCTGATGTGGTTTCAAATTTCTGATAATACATTGGAAGAATTGTTTCCCTGGTTCAAAACCTCTTGAGTCACTGAAGCAGTTTGTGTAGGTTTTGCGTGCGTGCAAACTGTGAGAAGACTATCTGAAGCAACACGACAACTGTTTTGAAATGCTGATTGGCACTGAGTTTTGCAACACACCTCACTCACTTTTTTTGCAAGCTTCTGTCCAGAGGTTCACTTCTTAAGGCTGTGTCTTTAAAAAACAAGGGAACTTACTGGTTCTTATAATAGTGGGGGGGGGGGGGGAATCAGTTTGTAGAAGGAGAAAAGCTAGATTTGTCCAATATGCTTGATTAGGGACTCTTGGGTAATGTCTATTCATTGCCTTAAGGTACTTATAAAAGTAATAAAAGCAGAATAAAATCTAATACAGGTAGTCCCCTACTTATAGCCATTTGTTTAGTGACTAAACTTACAATGGAACTGAAAAAACTGATTTATGACCGTCTTTCACACTCACAACCATTGCAGCATTCCCCAGGGTCACGTGATCAAAATTTGGATTATTTTTTTTAAAAAAATATTTTATTAATTTTCCAATTTTACATCTGAATATTTAAAAAGCAACGTGGTGACTGGGTTACTTGATAGTTCAATAACAAAATCTTTAGTGCAAATCTCAGGTTACAACATCAGATATTTCTTCTCTTTTTCCCTTAACATTTACTATCTTGTATTCAAGCTAGTACATTTCTAATTATATCAGCTCAATAAAAACATCATTATTACATTTATCAATAAATGTTTAGCTTATACATATCTTAATTACATTCTGTTGGATTCTTAACAACTGTCTCATAGTTAACGATGGCTGCCGTCTCCAGGGGTGTGTGTGTCATGTGATCACTTTTTGCAACTTTCTGACAAGCAAAGTCAATGGGGAAGGTAGATTCACTTAACAACCAGGTTACTAGCTTAACAACTGCAGTGATTCACTTAAGAACCACGGCAAGAAAGATTCAAAATGGGGCGAAACTCTCTTAAGAACTGTCTTGCTGAGCAGTGAAAATTTTGCACTTAGTTATGGTCGTAAGTTGAGGACTACCTGAAAATAAATAATGCGATCTGTATAATTGCCTGCACCCCTGGGTACTGTAGAGAAGGGGACTCGAACCATCTAAGATTTGTGGACTTCAACTCCCAGAATTCCTCAGCCATCCACAAAGTCTACAAGTCTTAAAAGTTTCCAAGATTGAAGACCCCTGCATTGCCTAATTCTATATTACCACTTCTGCAGAGCTCCCGATCTTGAGAGCACAAGCCTCACATCCCCTAAAACAGTGTTTCTCAACCTTGACAATTTTAAGATGGGTGGACTTCAACTCCCAGAATTCCCCAGCCAGCAAATGCTGGCTGGGGAATTCTGGGAGTTGAAGTCCACCCATCTTAAAGTTGTCAAGGTTGAGAAACACTGCCCTAAAATTTAATTCGTCTGAGCTAAAATGTCAACCCTGACAAAGGGCGTCTTGCCAGCAATGATCACTTCCTGACATTATTTCAAAGCAGGGTGGCTTTCTGTAGTCTTCTGCAATCCTGATGGGAGCAAACTTTTTAATACGGGTAGTCCTCGACTTACGAGCACACGTGAGCCCAAAATTTATGTTGCTAAAGCAAAACATTTGTTAAGTGAGTTTTGGCCCATTTTACAATGTTTCTTGCTTATAGGAGGAACAGACTCAGGCTCAACCCATCCAAGACCGAGTGGCTGTGGTTACCGGCGCCTCGGCATAGTCAGCTGATTCCATCGCTGACTACAGGGGGTGAAACACTGGCTCCCTCGGATTGGGTACGCAACTTGGGTGTCCTCCTGGATTCATGGCTGACATGGATGACCAGTTGGCGGCCGTGACCAGGGGGGCGTTTTATCAGGTTCGTCTGATTCACCAGTTGCGACCTTTTCTGGACCGGGACGCCCTACGCACGGTCACTCATGCCCTTGTCACCTCCCGCCTGGACTACTGTAATGCTCTCTACATGGGGCTCCCCTTGAGGAGCACCCGGAGGCTCCAGCTCGTCCAAAATGCGGCCGCGCGGGCGGTGTTGGGAGGGACTCGTCGCTCCCATATAACACCGCTGCTGCGCGAGCTGCATTGGCTGCCTGTGGCCTTTGGGTGCGCTTCAAGGTGTTGACCATCATCTTTAAAGCGCTCCATGGCATCGGACCCGGATACCTTCGAGACCGCCTCCTGCCGCAGATTACCCCCCATCGACCTGTACGCTCCCACAGAGTGGGTCTCCTCAGGGTGCCGTCGGCCAGACAGTGCCGGCTGGCGACCCCAAGGGGGAGGGCCTTCTCTGTGGGAGCTCCNGTTATTCCAGCTTGCAGGACTGGCCTAGGGGAAATTTTTAGAGGGGGTTTTAATTATATTTTAATTAGATCACAGTTAAATATTTCCTTTTTAATTAATTTTAATCTTGTAATGTTATCTGTGTATTTTTATTCGATTGTTAGCCGCCCTGAGTCCGCAAGGAGAAGGGCGGGATATAAATTTAATAAAATAAAATAAAATAAATAAAATAAATAAATAGATGTTAAGTCAGGGGTCTTCAAACTTGGCCCTTTTATGACTTGTGGACTTCAACTCCCAGCTTTGCTGGCTGAGGAATTCTGGGAGTTGAAGTCCACAAGTCATAAAAGGGCCAAGTTTGAAGACCCCTGTGTTAAGTGAATCACCGCTGTTGTTAGTAACATGGTTGTTAAGTGAATCCTGCGTCCCCCATTGACTTTGCTTGTCAGACAGTCGCAAAAGGGGATCACGTGACTCTGGAATGCTGCAAACTGTCGTAAATACGACTCGGTTGCAAAGCATCTGAATTTTGCTCACGTGACCAAGAGGATGCTGCAACGGTTGTGTGAAAAACGGTTGTGTGAAAAACGGTTATGTCTCTTTTTTTTCAGTGACATAATTTTGAACGGTCACTAAATGAACTGTTGTAAGTCAAAGACTCATCTGTATATAAAACCCAAATTAGCAGTTCTGGACATGTTGACAGCTGGTTTTGCTATCACTGTTAAGCCGTGCTTTCTCCTTTTTTTGTTATTAAAGTGAAATAACGACTCTTGGATATTACTAGAGATAATACTTCCATTGGGTTAATGATTTTGAGGTTATAATTGTACTGAGATTATTTATCCTTCAGGGTGATATCAATGCCTTTTCTGTCTCCTTGACCAGTGTTTCTCCACTTTGGCAACTTGAAGATGTGTGGACTTCAACTCCCAGAATTCGGCTGGGGAATTCTGGGAGTTGAAGTCCACACATCTTCAAGTTGCCAAAGTGGAGAAACGCTCCCTCAAGACTGCCTGAACTGATCTGAGCATTTGCAAAAACCAAGTATTGTTCATTGCCAGGATATTGCTTAAATTAACAAGGAGACCACAAAATACCTTGCTTTTTTTCCCCTTCCAAACCAGCGAGTCGGTCAGCATCCCACATTTGGTCTTCTTTTCGCCATTACTAACCGAAAAAAAGATCCGTGCGACTTAGCTGAAAAGGAATGCTTTTAATACAAAAGGCACAAACGATGGAGGGGCAAGCCACGGCTCCTCCATCTTCACTCATCACATACGGAGAAAGTTGTCATGTACATTAAGGCAATACGTCAGATTCCCTCATCCTAGGCTGCTCCTTGTCAGCGGGCACACAAAAATACAACATGGGAGAGAAATCCCAAATGGACGTTATACAGATAAAAAAGCAATTAAGCGTGCTTAATACTCTTCCACATTTTTGATTAAAAAGGCAGAATTAAATCCCCCTCTGACCACCACATTGCAAGTTATAAAAGGGAGTTATAAAATTCTAGGGAACCCAGAACAATAGCGGCCCTAATAAGGTTTATGCCGACTTCTGACCGTAATGCTCAGACCCCATTACAGTAATAACTCGAGGTCTGTCTATACCAGGGGTAGTCAACCTTGGCTCTTTTATGACTCGTGGACTTCAACTCCCAGAATTCCTGAGCCAGCCATACTGAGGGGACAGGGAGAAGTTTCCAAGCTGAGCCATGCTGGCTCAGGAATTCTGGGAGTTGAAGTCCACGAGTCATAAAAGAGCCAAGGTTGACTACCCCTGGTCTATACCATAAATGTGTAGCCTACCAATTGAACTTTTTTTTTAAAAAAAAAAAAAGCCAAATTGTGAATGATTTCAGGCAGGACTGGATGAGATTTTGGAGTTATATAGTAGTAGAAATTGGCAATCTTGTGAAATTTCGGCCTTAATTTGCGGTTGTGCGAGATTATACAGCGACACGTTAGGCCTGTAGTAAAGGGTGAGGAAAGGGCTGTTGACCTTAATCATATTAGCAGGGGGAAAGATTTAAAAAGATAAAACACGGAGTGTGGTTTATAAGCAAAAATAGACCTCCGGTCGGGAAAGGCAACACGTGAGGTCTAGCTTTAAAATTCTTGAGACAGTCCTCAGCTTTGTGAATGGATGTAGGGCGGTTTCTTAAAAGCGTTGAGCATGAAGTGAGAACACGAGGTGGAAGTTCTTAGCCTCACTTGAAGTATAAAAGTGGCCTAACGATGCTGTGTATCAGTATTTCTCCGTCTTGGCAACTTGAAGATCTCTGTACTTCAACTCAAAGCGGGCTGGATTTGAAAGCTGGCTGGGGAATTCTGGGAATTGAAGTCCAGACATCTGCAAGTGGTTGAGCTTGAGAAACATCAATGTATATGCAGCTTGAAGAGCCTTATTCCGGTGAAATGGATCCAGAATGAAATAAAAATGGTTGCAAATCCCTTCCGAGCCGAATTATGAGTTTGTTCAGAAGGCCGGGGGAAATCCTTTGACCTTGATCAAAGGGCAGAAGTAGCTTGAATGCACCGGATATCCACTTTGAGATGAAACTGCCCAAAGAAAGGATGGTGGAGAGGATTAACTGAGGATCAAACTTCCATCCAAAGTGGCTTGCTCCACTTTGGCTGCTCTGGGGTGTCCACAACTTAAGGCAACAGGGTGAAAGAGAAAAGCAACATTTCCGGAACAAGCATACGAGGCAAAGCTGGTCACGAGGACTTCCAGGGGCTCAAAATCTTGCCATACCTCGTATGTTTTTAGTGCCTCTTATAGGAGCGCAAAGGTCTTTGAAGAGTTTCACCAAAATTGGAATGACAAGGACAGCTTTGCACGGCCACCCAAGAAAGTTGCAGGAGGCCACGTGGCTGCTGATGTGGTCACAGATCTGTGGCAGGTCCCCAGTCATAACCATAGTCCTGGTCTGACTCAGAGTCGTAAGACTGCGCATGGGTGAACTTCTTCCGTAGCGCCTCATGTTCGTATTCCCTGACAAAGAGATGGCAAAGTTGTAAATCAATGCACTGCATAGATTTAAATATGCATATTAAATAGGCTGCATTAATAGAGGGATAGAATTAAGATCTCATGAAGTAATAGTGCCACTTTACAAAGCCTTAGTACGACCACACTTGGAATACTGCATCCAGTTTTGGTCACCACAATATAAAAAAGAGGTTGAGACTACAGTATGGAAAGAGTGCAGAGAAGAGCAACAAAGATGATCAGGGGGCTGGAGGCTAAAACATGAAGTACGGTTGCTGGAATTGGGGATGTCTAGTTTAATGAAGAGAAGGACGAGGGGAGACGTGACAGCAGTCTTCCAATATCTAAGGGGCTGCCACAAAGATGAGGGTGGTCAAACTATTTTCCAAAGAAGCAGAAGGCAAGACGAGAAGCAACGGATGGAAATTAACCAAGGAGAGAAGCACCTTAAAATTAAGGAGAAATTTCTTGACATTTAGAATAATCAATGGAATGACTTGCCTCCATTACATCTATAGAGATTCTCGGTGATCCAAGTCATGATTGACCCAAAGGTGCTTTTTCAAAAGGCAATTGGATTTTTGGCAACTGGTCCTCCAGTTGCCATATGAAATTGCCTCCAGAATTTGTGGGTGCTCCATCGCTGGAGGCTTTTAAGAAGAGACTGGACAACCATTTGTTTGAAATGGTATAGGGTTTCCTGCTTGAGCAGGGGGTTGGACTAGAAGACCTCCAAGGTCCCTTCCAACTCTGTTATTCTGCTTTCTGCCCTCCTAATAGGCCTTGAGATATTTAACTGGAATTTGTCTCTTAGAGAATGCATATTACTTTTTTGAACACCCACTGGATGGGTTCACACAATATGTTTAACCCAGTTCGCCACCAATCCAGTGAGATCAGCAATCTTGGTAACTCATTCTCATTTACTGGATCAAAAGTCACTACAATTGCCTCATGAAATGATAGGGACATCTAGATTTTCCAGACAATATATCTCCTGCAGGAGTTGCACTGGTTATGTTCTTTCTGGATATAATTCAAATTTTATCACGTCTATGGATAGGCTGATTGCATTTTGACTCCAATTGCAGGGTTAAGAAAATTCTTCCCAACCCATCTCGAAGCATCAAATGAAAAATTTATACCTGATGTCATAATTGCTGTGCCACTGTCCTTGGGGCTGGTGATCACTCTCGTGCTATAAGAAAGAGAAAAATATATAGATATAATTGATATCCAGAATGTTGGCTCAAGTATTAAAAAGTGTTCCATTAGGGGGAGGAGGAGGGAGGAGGAAGAGGAGGAGGAGGAGGAGGAGAAAGAAAGAGAAAGAAAGAAAGAAAGAAAGAAAGAAAGAAAGAAAGAAAGAAAGAAAGAAAGAAAGAAAGAAAGAAAGAAAGAAAGAAAGAAAGGGAAGGAAGGAAGGAAGGAAGGAAGGAAGGAAAGAAGGAAGGAAGGAAGGAAGGAAGGAAGGAAAGGGAAGGAAGGAGGAAGAGAAGATGAAGAGAAGAGGAGGAGGAGGAAGAAAGAAGAAGAAGAAGAAGAAGAAGAAGAAGAAGAAGAAGAAGAAGAAGAAGAAGAAGAAGAAGAAGAAGAAGAAGAAGAAGAAGAAGAAGAAGAAGAAGAAAAAGAAAAAGAAGAAAAAGAAGAAGAAAATAATTATTACACGTGTGCCATCCAATTTTGAGTGACAACAATCAAGCAAAGAAATTAGAATAAAATCAAAACTAGTAAAGCCACAAACCATTTCTGAAATTGTTGCCAACAAAACAGCAGGGATTTGTCTGGGTAGCTGCCAGATCAGTGCCTCGAAGGCAGGAAAATAAATAAAGAGGGCTAACTAGCATGCTGGACTACATCACCTTTAGGGTCCCTTCCAAAGCCAGGCGGCTGACTCTCCTTACCACGTCAATGGGGTAGGCCAGAGCAGCTGCCACACGCTCATTCAACTCCCGATCCAGGCTTTGTTCTGCTGGCTCTGAAGAACGGCTCAGAGCTGCCTCTTGATAGGGCTCGTCCAGTTCCTGGTCCGTATAAGGTTCTCCTTCTGCGTCCGTTTCCTCATAATCACTGTTGGCCCGACTGTCACAAGTCAGGTCGCCCATACTGATGGCCGAGGTCTGGTTTAATATGTCCAGACTCTCCTCAGCTGAAGCATCCACCTGAAGAAAAAAGGAGTGGAAAATTACAGAGTAGAATGCAGATGGATATTTGGTGAAGGAAGGAGCTCGTACTAAACCAGATCTTGTAGAACAGGGACCCTCAATCCCCCAGGCCAGGGGTAGGCAACCTTGGCTCTTTTATGACTCGTGGACTTCAACTCCCAGAATTCCTGAGCCAGCATGGCTCAGCTTGGAAACCTCTCCCTTTCCCCTCAGCATGGTGTTGTGATTCCGTGCCAGCCTGTGTTCCCAACAGCTGAGTCTGAGGAATCTGAGGAGGAGGTGGAGGAGGCCTTTGAGGGGCCGTCAGGGTCAGAGGGAGGCTCTGATGAATTACAGGACTCACGGCTTGATGAAGAGCCTGGCCCCTCCAGTCGTGTTTCTGATGAAGCTCAGCTGTGTGAGGAGCATGAGTCA
>NW_015386401.1:1237343-1240166 GCF_001527695.2 Protobothrops mucrosquamatus | reverse complement strand
CTTGGAATCCTGGTCTGTTCGTCTTGTTTGCAACGTGTTCCTGTGGACTATTTCCTTCCTTTGGACTTGAGTTTTGCTGTTTGTGTTTTGGACTTATTGACAGGTTTGTCACCCAAATAAAAGGGATTTTGTTTTGTTTTAAAGTCTCCAGCCTATTGTATCAGCAGGGGTTTGGTCCTTGTGCCTCTAACAAGGATGGAAATAGGCTGGGATAGAACACATGGCTGGCTCAGGAATTCTGGGAGTTGAAGTCCACGAGTCATAAAAGAGCCAAGGTTGCCTACCCCTGCCCCAGGCCTTGGACTGGCACCGGTTCAAGGCCCACTAGGAACCAGGCTGCGGAAGCGATCAAAGCCCCATCTGCACACGCACGGGATCCAGGCAATGTGTGAAACCACCACGCCCCGGTCTGTAGAAAAAAACTGCCCTCCACGGTACCGGTCCCTGGCGCCCAAAAGTTGGGAATTGCTGTTGTAGAAGACTGATTGGAATAGACTTTGTTTGGAAAATGACTCTTAGCTAAAATATTTTTCTGAGCAGCTTAGGAAGTTTCAGACAGGCTAATCAGAGAAGTCCAATAAAATCAAACGATTCATGTCTCATATAAAAAAACAAAAAAAAAACAAAAATGAAAAGCAAAGTCTAAATAGAAGATAATAAATAACCTGGATTTCGTTTTGTAAAAAAAAACAACCAACTACCTTTGGGCTAAAAAGCTAACCTATTGCAGAGCCAACAGATCTGGACTGCAATCCGGATTTTAAAGTTATATTACTGCAGCGTTCCACCTTCTGAAACCTCGTTAAGGTTCTTATGATTCCAGAGAGCATCAGGATGGGGAAAAATTGCTGGGGAACGTTGCCTGGCTGCCTACAAGCTAGCTTAAAATCTCACTCCCACTGGGATTGTGCTCACCCACCTGTTCTTCAGTCATCCAGACAGAACGGGCCTGCTGAATTTGGATAATCTCCTTCAGGGTCTGGTACCAGTTGTTGGACCCCCCGGCCAGACTGATGGTGTCTGTAAAGAGGTGGCTGCAATACTTCTGCATCTTGGCGGCCTGCGCGAAGAGGCGGCGCGAACTCTTCTTGGAATCTGGCGCCAGCCACTGCCGCATGGCCTTGATTCCTTGCCGGCTGTCCGGCTCACAAAAGACCACAATGGGGAAATACTGCACATAATTGAGACGTTCCACAGCGGCCGGTGTAATATCCAGCAACGCATGCTTATCCTGTTAAAAGGAGAAGTGAAGTGTCAGTACCACTTCATAACGCCTTGGTAAGGCCACACTTGGAATTCTGTATCCGGTTTTGATCACCACGATGTAAAAAAGATGTTGAGACTCTAGAAAGAGTGCAGAGAAGAGCAACAAAGATGATCAGGGGACTGGAGGCTAAAGCATATAAGGAACGGCTGCTGGAATTGGGTATGTCTAGTTTAATGAAGAGAAGGACGAGGGGGGACATGATAGCAGTCTTCCAATATCTCAGGGGTTGCCACAAAGAAGAGGGAGTCAAGCTATTCTCCAAAGCGCCTGAAGGCAGAACAAGAAGCAACGGATAGAAACTAATCAAGGACAGAACCAACCTAGAACTAAGAAGAAATTTCCTGACAGTGAAAACAATTAACCAGGGGAACAACTTGCCTCTAGAAGTTCTAGGTGCTCCAACACTGGAGGCTTTTAAGAAGAGATTGGACAGCCATTTATCTGAAATGGCATAAAGCAGTGGTGGCGAACCTATGGCATGCGTGCCAGAGGCGGCACTCAGAGCCCTCTCTGTGGGCACACGCGCCATGCCCCGGAGATGGCAACTGTCCCTCTTCAACCAGCTGCCTGCTAACTCGCCGAGGTCCCACATGGCCGGATGCATCCCAGCACCCATGCGCTCGCTGGCCTCTGTATGCAGGGGCCTATGGTGTCAGGCAGCAGCTGCCCCGGCCCTGACTCACCTTGATCTGTGATAATGACACCCCCGCCCTACCTCCCCTTGCCTCGCGAGCCTCCTGTCCACCGCCCCACCTGCCAGAGACCCCTGGATCTCCCCCAACCCTGCCCGGCCCGCACAGGCGTCCCTCCCCACGAGCAAAATCGAGCTGGCCACGCCCACCCAATCTGCCATGACCACCACAGCCACGCCCACCCAGTGGGCCACACCCACCTGGCACCCGGTGATAAATAAGTGGGTTTTGGGTTGCAGTTAGGGCACTCAGTCTCTAAAAGGTTCGCCATCACTGGTATAAAGTTTCCTGCTTGAGCAGGGGGTTGAACGCCTCCAAGGTCCCTTCCAACTCTGTTATTCTGATATTCTGTTAGAATGTCTGTACACCACTTCCTTGTCTCACCTGCTTTGCAACTTGCCACACGGTGTCCAGTTTGATCACTTTGGATGATCCTCCTTCTCTGATAACACTCTCTAGAAAAAAAAATGAGAGAGGGGAAAAAGAGAGCCGATTTGAGAACACAGATAGTCCTTAACTTACGACTGTTCGTTTAGCAACCGATCAAAGTTACGACGGTGCTCAAACAGTGACTTAAAACCAGTCCTTGCACTTAACAGCCATTAGGGCTGAGGAATTTGGTGAGTTGAAAGTCTGAAAGTGGGAGAAGACTTAAAGCTATCTTAAATAATAATAATAATAATAATAATAATAATAATAATAATAATAATAATAATAATAATAATAATAATAATAATAATAATTTAATTTATACCCCGCCCTTCTCCTCACCGGACTCAGGGCGGCTAACAGCCTTATAAAACCACAATACAATACATATCTATATTAAAACCAAATTAAAAGAAAATATTTGAAAAGGCCAAT
>NW_015386401.1:1200079-1235805 GCF_001527695.2 Protobothrops mucrosquamatus | reverse complement strand
CCGCCCTTCTCCTCACCGGACTCAGGGCGGCTAACAGCCTTATAAAACCACAATACAATACATATCTATATTAAAACCAAATTAAAAGAAAATATTTGAAAAGGCCAATCATTAAAATTACCCTTAAAATTACCCTTAAAAGCCCCACTAAAATTCCCTAGGCCAGACCCGCTTGTTGAAAAAGCCATGTCTTCAGGGCACGGCGGAAAAAGTGGCCGAGGTTGAAAAAACACTGCATTCTGGGGGATTTCAAGGCACAGCTAAAGTGCTGGAGAGTCCAAATGGGGGCCGAGATCCACCAGGTAGGAAATGCTGCGTGTCATCCCTGACGCCCAAGCCCACTCACCTGCAATCTGAAATTGATCTGGCATCTCCGTGCTCAGCTTCTGCATGGCGATATCAGCAATGGGGCCCAGGATCACCACAGGACGCTTAAAAGTTGCTGCGTGAGACAAGACACCTTGTAAACCAAGTTTCCAGTCCACAAGAGATTAGGAGAAAGACATCAGAGGAAGTATTTCCTTCTTTCTTTTAGGGTTCGGCGCCCTTCAAAAAAATGATTCGGCGGCGCTTAAAGCAACGGAACGTTTTCAGAGTTATGTGCACAACTGAAAAAGGTAGTCAGGTGGTGTAGTGACCGTTTGAAATTACAAAAGCACTGGAAAAAAAAGTGACTTATGACCAGTTTTCACAACTTATGACTTTTACAGCATCCCCCATGGTTACATGATCAAACTGTGGGCACTTGGCAACCAGGAGAGCCGTGGTGGCGCAGTGGTTAAGAGGGCAGTACTGCAGGCTACTTCTGCTGCCTGCTGGCTGCCTGCAATTCGGCAGTCCGATTCTCACCGGCTCAAGGTTGACTCAGCCTTCCATCCTTCCCAGGTGGGTAAAATGAGGACCCAGATTGTTGGGGGCAACAGGCTGAGACTGTAAACCGCTTAGAGAGGGCTGTGAAGCGGTATATAAGTCTAAGTGCTATTAATAATAATAATATAAAGTTGGAAGGGACCTTGGAGGTCATCTAGTCCAACCCCCCGCTCAGGCAGGAAACCCTATACCATTTCAGACAAATGGCTGTCCAGTCTCTTCTTAAAAACTTCCAGTGTTGGAGCATTCACCGCTTCTGGAGGCAGGTTGTTCCACTGGTTAATTGTTCTAACTGTCAGGAAGTTTCTCCTTAGTTCTAGGTTGCTTCTCTCCTTGATTAATTTCCATCCGTTGCTTCTTGTCCTGCCTTCAGGTGCTTTGGAGAATAGCTTGACTCCCTCTTCTTTGGGGCAGCCCCTGAGATATTGGAACACTGCTATCCTGTCCCCCCTCGTCCTTCTCTTGGTTAAAGTAGACATACCCAATTCCAGCAACCTTTCCTTATATGCTTTAGCCTCCAGTCCTCTAATCATCTTGTTGCTCTTCTCTGTGCTCTTTCTAGAGCAGTGGTTCTCAACCTTTTTAATGTCGTGACCCCAACCGGTCGTAAGTCGAGGACTAAACCAGTTGTAAGTCGAGGACTAAACCGGTCATAAGTCGAGGACTACCCAACCGGTCATAAGTCGAGGACTTTCCCTGCCCGGGATCGCCGCGCATGCGTGGTTCCGCCCCCTGCGCCGGCCGAGGCGTAGCTGGCAAGCGGCAGAGACGGAGCAGGCCGACCACCAGCTGGCCCAGCCCAAGGGAGGTAAGGCACCCGCCGGAAAAGGGGAAAAAAATGGCGGACAAAAAAAATGGCGGACAGCCTTGCTTGGCGACCCCCGTGAAATGGTCGATCGACCCCAANTGATTCTATCCCTCTGTTAATGCAGCCTAGCACTGTGTTGGCCTTTTTGGCAGCTGCAGCACACTGCTGGCTCATATTTAGGTGATTGTCCACTAGGACTCCGAGGTCCCTCTCACAGTTACTACTATTGAGCAAGGTACCCCCTATACTATACCTGTACATTTGGTTTTTCTTGCCTAAATGTAGAACCTTACTTTTTATTGCTGTTGCTATTCTGAAGGCAAGCTGTTCCACGGGTTAATTGTTCTCCCTGGTAGGAAATTTCTCCTCCTCTCCTTGATTAGTTTCCATCCTTTGCTTCTTGTTATGTCTTCAGATGCTTTGGAGAATAGCTTGACTCCCTCTTCTTTGTGGCAGCCCATCAGATATTGGAACAGGGCTATCGTATTACCCTTAGTCCTTCTTTTCATTAAACTAGACATGCCCAATCCCTGCAACTGTTCTTGGGGGAGTCATGTGATCATCTTCCAAGCTGGCTTCCAACAAGCAAAGTCAATGAGAGAAGCTGGATTCACTTAACGAACGCGTGACTCACTTAACACATGCAGAGATTACCCTACGTGTGCGAGAAAAAACTCACAAAACAGGATGGGACTCACTAAACAACTGCCGTGCGTTAGCAATGGAAATTTTCTGGTCCCAGTTCTGGTTGTTAAGTTGAGGGCTAGCTGCAACGAAAAGCCATATTGCCTTTCTCCTTTCGCTACTACTACAAGCACCTACCTTCCTTGAGTACGACCTTCTCGTATGGCGGGTAGTGGCCCTGCTTGGTGAGGGTGGAAAGATCTTCCCGGCTTTTGCGCAGCATCCGTTTGGCTCCCCGCAAACCTCGAAGTTTCCAGAACTCTGCTCGAGCCCCTAAAACGCTGGAGGTCTTTGAGGTCGCTTTGAGAACCGATTCCAGACTGGCAAACTGTTCTGCCCTGGGGTCACAAAAATAGATGGATTAGATAGACAGACAGACAGACAGACAGACAGAGATATGGATGCAATAGATGATAGAGATAGATAGATAGATAAATAGATAGATAGATAGATAGATAGATAGATAGATAGATAGATAGATAGATAGATAGATAGATAGATAGATAGATAGATAGATATAGATAGATAGATAGATAGATAGATAGATAGATAGATAGATAGATAGATGATAGATAGATGATAGATAGATAGATAGATAGATAGATAGATAGATAGATAGATAGATAGATAGATAATTAAATATTAATATTAATAACAGAATAACAGAGTTGGAAGGGATGTTGACAGTCGTCTAGTCCAGAGCTTTTCAACCTTTTCACCCATTGTACCACTTTTAGGATATGGCAACATCCGAGTACCACCAGTCACCTAGCAAGGTGTCAAAAACTTGATGACCCCCCCCAAAAAGGAAAAAAGTGATAAAGTACAGGTAGTCCTCAACTTACAACAGTTCGCTTAGTGACTGTTCGAAATTACAACAGCAATGAAAAAAGTGCCCCCCAAGACACAGCCGATCAAGACACCTGCCTGCCCGCCCAGCCGCGCTCTTCCTCCTGTCCGAGGTTTCCATTGTTGTGAGCATTTCTGTTGAGGATTGGCAGCGGGGGTGGGGTGGGGGGTGTTTGTTTTTTATTCCCCCCGTCTGCTGGGTGGTTGCAGTAGGTTTTGGTCACTTCACATGACCCTGGGACACTGTGACCGTCCTAAATATGAATCAGTTGCCAAGCATCTGAATGTAAATCACAAGACCCTGGAGATGCTGCAACATTCCAGCTGATCGGCACTTCTTCTGGGCTCAGCAGAAGTGCCAGGATCAGCGCTGAGCTCCAGCTGGATCCTGGCACTGATCCTGGCGCTTCCGCTGAGCCCTGACAGCCCTGCAGCTCCAGCCATCTCTCGCTCAGGCTTGTGTGCGGTGCTGCCACCGGTTCAGCTCATTCCCCTCCCCTGCTACTTTTCTAGGATGGTCGCGTACCACCTGCCAGGTGCCAATGTACCACAGGTGGTACCCGTACCACTGGTTAAAAAGCCCTGGTCTAGTCCAGGAGTAGGCAACCTTGGCTCTTTTATGACTCGTGGACTTCAACTCCCAGAATTCCTGAGCCGCCATGCTGAGGGGAAAGGGAGAGGTTTCCAAGCTGAGCCATGCTGGCTCAGGAATTCTGGGAGTTGAAGTCCACGAGTCGTAAAAGAGCCAAGGTTGCCTACCCCTGGTCTAGTACAACCCCCTGCTCGGGCATGAGACCCTACACCATTTCGGACAAATGACTGTCCAGTCTCTTTTTAAAAATCTTAAAAAATCAAAAATCTTCCCCCACAGAAAACATACGCTTCTACCTGCTCTGGTTTGGGATGATGCCCTTGTCCATCTCTTGAAGTTCCTTTCCCATCCGCAGAGCGAGCCAGCTTCCCATCCGGCCCCGATACATGGTGTCTACCACATGGAAGACTTCTCCCCGTGTGAAGCTCAGGGCGGAAGGCGTATCCTTCTCAAAATCAAAGTGGGTGCGGATATAGAACGAATCGCCCAGGTTGGATTTGACCATCTTCTTGTAAACTAGGGAGAAGAGACCAATGGGAAGCCATCACTCCCCACTCAGCCCAGCCTACCTTACAGGGATATATGGTTACACAGATTTAAAAAAAGAGAAGAATTCTCCACATACTGTATGGCAGAGGTCCCCAACCTTTTGAGCACCAGGGACCGGTTACATGGAGAGGGGATTTTTCTGCGGACCGGAGGGTGCGTGGTTTTGTGTGCTGCCTGCATCCCACGGATGGGGCTTTGCTTGTTTGTGCGGACCGGTTGCTGGCATGCCGCGGCCCGGTACCGGTCCACGGACCGGGGGTGGGGGACCCCTGCTGTATGGAGATGCTGGCATTTGGGAATACTAATAAGGTACAGGTGGCAATATTTTTTTAAAAAAGCATGTATCCATCTTTTCATCCATCCCTCTTTTTATCCATTCATCCATCTCTCTGGTTTTTTCAGGGCCTTCAGATGCTTGTCTGGCCAGGGCATATTTGTGGGGCTGTTTCTCTTTGATAGAAGGTTTAAAAAAGAATAACAGACAGAATAACAGAGTTGGAAGGGACCTTGGAGGTCTTCTAGTCCAACCCCTTGCTCAGGCAGGAGACCCTATACCAGGGGTAGACAATCTTGGCTTTTTTAAGACTGGTGGACTTCAACTCCCAGAATTCCTGAGTCAGCATGGCTGGTTCAGGAATTCTGGGAGTTGAAGTCCACCAGTCATAAAAGAGCCAAGGTTGCCTACCCCTGCCCTATACCATTTCAGACAAATGTCTGTCCAGTTTCTTCTTAAAAATCTCCAGTGATGGAGCAGCCACAACGTCTGGAGGCAGGTCGTTCCACTGGTTAATTGTTCTCACTGTCAGGAAATTCCTCCTTAGTTCAACATCTTTTTTACCTCATGGCGACCAAAACTGGATGCAGTATTCCATGTTTAAGGGCGTTAACTTGCCTATAACCACTTCCCCTAACAGGAAACACACACATACGATAGGAGGGAAAGGAGGGACATAAAATCTACCACTGAGGAGTAAATCAGCCAAGAGCCATGTCGCTTACTGTCCTGTTTGTTCTGAACGTGGAACGTCACTTCTTCTCCTGGGAGCAACTCCATCAAGTACTGCACAGCGTCCTCGCGAGTCAAGTTGTGGAAGGGCTTCTCGTTCACCTGCCAAGAGAAAGGGGCAAAAGGGGGGTTGGCCAGCACTGCCCACCTCGCTTGCCCATGCCCATCTTTATTGATCTTATTATTTGAGGTACATTGCCTTGCTTCAGGAAATCAAGGTGGAAGGCAGGGTTGAGGTCCACAAATCTTAAAGTGGGTGGCCAAGGTTGAGAAACTCTGGTCTCGTCTGTAACGACCTTTTATTGATTGATTGATTTGTATCCCACCTTTATTATTTTTATTGGAGCAGCGCTGTGGCTCAGCGGTTAAGGCACTGGGCTTGTTGTCGGCTGGAAAAGCCGGCAACCCAGGTTCGAGACCCGAGCGCCACGAGACAGGGTGAGCTCCCGCCACCCTAGCAGTTTGAAAACAACTGCCTCCTAGAGTCGGCAACACTACCAGAGTAAAATCCGCAGGGACGCCTTTCCCTTTTGTTATTGTTACAAGTAACTCGAGGTGGGCGAACATATCCAACACATCTTCCTCCTCCTATTTTTCCCACAACAACAACAACCCTGTGAGGTGGGTTGGGCTGAGACAGAGGGGCTGCCCAAGGTCACTCAGCTGACTTTCAAGCCTAAGGCGGGTCTCCTAGCGATTGGTCCAAAGTCACCCAGCTGGCTTTTATGGCTAAGGCGGGACTAGAACTCACTGTCTCCTGGCGATTGGCCCAAAGTCACCCAGCTGGCTTTTATGGCTAAGGCAGGACTCGAACTCACCGTCTCCTGGTGATTGGCCCAAAGTCACCCAGCTGGCTTTTATGACTAAGGCAGGACTAGAACTCACCATCTCCTGGTTATTGACCCAAAGTCACCCAGCTGGCTTTTACGACTAAGGCAGGACTAGAACTCACTGTCTCCTGGCGATTGAGCCAAAGTCTCCCAGATGTCTTTTATGGCTAAGGCGGGACTAGAACTCACCATCTCCTGGCTATTGGCCCAAAGTCACCCAGCTGGCTTTTATGGCTAAGGCGGGACTAGAACTCACTGTCTCCTGGCGATTGGCCCAGATGGCTTTTATGACTAAGGCAGGACTAGAACTCACCGTCTCCTGGCGATTGACCCAAAGTCTCCCAGCTGGCTTTTATGACTAAGGTGGGACTTGAACTCAAAGTCTCCTGATGGTTGGCCCAAAGTCACCGAGCTGGCTTTTAGGGTTAAGGCAGGCCTAGAACTGCATCAACCATAAGACCAAACTGGCTCCCTACACTTTCCTCCCATTACTTCTAGTCTTCTCCTTTGGAGCCAGTAACCATCCTGCACATAGCCAAGATTCCAGATCTACCAAGATCCGAGATGGTTCATTACCTGAAGGATCTGGTCACCTCCTTGGAGGCCTTGAATCTCAGCCGGGCTGCCCTCCTGCACGCCAGCCACAAATATCCCAACGTCATTCCCACCTGCCAGACGGAGGCCGATGCTCTTGGCTTTGATAAAACGCACCACCTTCGAATCGGGGCTGTACCTGCAAAAGCCGAACAGGGTTCAAATCCAGGCTCTCTGCCCAGATGCTGCCGTCCAAAATACAGTCTGCCATTGCGGAACTTACCCTGAAATCCCATCATTTTGTATGATGGAATTATTCCCTTGGAAATTGTACTCATTGGGGGGGGATTCCTCGGGATCTAGAAGGGAGTAGAAAGAACCCACGGAGTTATTTACTCATCGTATGGCACATTCACCTCACATTTCGATAAGAACACAAGAGAGAAAAATATGAAATCTAAAATGCAGGCAGTCCTCGACTTACAACGGTTCATTTGATGGTCGTTCAAAGTTACAATGGCACTGAGAAAAGTGACATGGCCATTTTTCACACTTATGACCGTTGCAGCATCCCCACGGTCACGTGATCAAAATTCAGATGCTTGGCAACTGACCCATATTTATGACGGTTGCAGCATCCCGGGGTCATGTAATCCCCTTATGTGACCTTTTGACAAGCAAAGTGAATGGGGAAGCCAGACCCACTTAACAACCATGTTACTAACTTAAGACCTGCGGTGAGTCACTTAATAAGTATGGCGAAAAAGGTTGTAAAATGAGGCAAAAGTCACTTTTTTCAGTGCCACTGAACGGTCACTAAATGAACTGTTGTAAGTCGAGGACGGCCTGTATAATACAGCAGAAAAAGACAGCAGAAGGGAAGAGAAAGAACAGGAGAAAATCACAAGCTACAAAGACCCGCAAGTAGAAGTAGAACAAGTGTGGCAAAAGAAAGCAAAGATAGTGCAGATAGCAATAGGCGCCTTGAGTGCAATTCCAAAATATCTGGATGCATCACCTGAACACCATCGGCATTGACAAAATCCCCATCGGTCAATTGCAAAAGGCAGCTTTACTTGCAACATCTTACGTATATTCTGCGACGATACTTTCAACACTATCAAACAACAACATCTGCCTATCCCTGGTTCTTGGGAAGGACTCAATGAGTGGACA
Organism: Protobothrops mucrosquamatus; assembly: GCF_001527695.2. NCBI lineage: Eukaryota > Metazoa > Chordata > Lepidosauria > Squamata > Viperidae > Protobothrops > Protobothrops mucrosquamatus. The sequence goes on along the minus strand of NW_015386401.1, from coordinate 1,227,907 downwards.
AAAATGGCAAATCCAATCTAAACATCTGGCTTACTGTGCAATCAACCATAATAGTAAAAATAATAGTGACAATGATGATGATGTTTGTGTTTGTAATTGATCCTAGAAGTGATTTTTTTCTCCCTCAAGAGACATTGCTCATTATCATCGACCTTACAAGAGAAGCTAAATTCAAGGCACTTACTAAAAACTTGTGGTGAAGTCAACTCTTCCACTGCTGTCTCTTGTCTGCTGTAACCCCTGTTTGATCCGGCCAGGTGGGTGGGATGGGAGAAGAAGACAAAACCCAGAATGATAATTTGAGGGAAACAACGATATCTCAAAGCTCTCCAGGGTATCTTTTGCAATCATTATTTAAATCAAGTGCCTCCAAACGTAGCAACTTTTAAGACTTGTGGACTTCAACTCCCAGAATTCCCCTGCCAGCCATGCTGGCTGGGCAATTCTGGGAGTTGAAGTCCACAAGTCTTAAAGTTGCCAAGGTTGGAGTTATGTTCAGTTATGACTATGACTTATTTGTTTCCTGTTTTGCAGCCTCAGTGTCACGTATTAACACAAAGAAAGTTAGAATTAGAGCAGAATTAAATCCAAAATCAGCCCAAACAATCCAAGATAGAAAAATCACCACCTAAGAGGGGAACAAATAAAAGAATAATACATTTGACAGATCTAGGGTCACTCACAATAAGAGCCAGAAACTTGAAGAGACAATAAGCAAAAAAAGGGGGGGGGGAAGGTAAGTATTATCCAATTATGATAATTAAACAGTGATCTTACTATATCTTACTGGGTGAAAAAGCCATACAGATAGATTAAAAGAACTGTTCGCGCAATAAATTATTTTACAAAATATAGCAGCATGCCCAATCAGTGCTATATAAATTGAGTGAGCGAGTGAATGAATGAATGAATGAATGAATACATTCAGGAAGTTATCTCAGTAGAAACAGGGCAACTATTTCCCCCTTTTAAGCTGAGCTATTAAAGCCTCTGATTTGTGGTAACTTAAACGTATTATTCTTCTTGTACACAAGCCTTGTCCAAGATATAACGGATTTAAGGGCTATAGAGCAGTGGTTCTCAACCTTTTTAATGCCGCGACCCCAAGCGGTTGTAAGTCAAGGACTAAACCAGTCGTACGCCGAGGACTAAACTGGTCGTAAGTCGAGGACTAAACCGGTTGTAAGTCGAGGACTACCCAACCGGTCGTAAGTCGAGGACTTTCCCTGCCCGGGAGCGCCGCGCATGCGTGGTTCCGCCCCCTGCGCCGGCCGAGGCGTAGCTGGCAAGCGGCAGAGACGGAGCAGGCCGACCACCAGCTGGCCCAGCCCAAGGGAGGTAAGGCACCCGCCGGAAAAGGGGAAAAAATGGCGGACAAAAAAAATGGCGGACAAAAAAAATGGCGGACAGCCTTGCTTGGTGACCCCCGTGAAATGGTTGATCGACCCCAAATGGGGTCCCGACCCACAGGTTGAGAACCACTGCTATAGAGGTAGTCCTCAATTTACAACCTTAATTGAGCCTGGAATTACAGTTGTAACTCATTGCAGATGTAAGTCAAGGAATCATGTGACTGGATCCAATTTTTCAATATTTTTTGTGATGCTCATTAAGCAAGTGCCACAGTCATTAAACAAATACATTTTACCCAGTGGGTGTTTTGGGAAAAACTGGAAACTGGAAGTAAATGCTGAAAATGGGCCAAAAACATCAAAAATTGTGATTTTTGCAAACAGCTGTAAAGGTGAGCTAGTTGCCAAGCACCCAAAATGTGATTACATCACTGTAGTGTCTGTGTGTGTGTGTGTCATCATAACTGCTGTAAATAGCTGTTGGGTGGTCCATTATAACTTCAAATATTCATTATGTGATCAGTCATAAATTGACTGTAAAACATGATTAGATCTTGCCCTTAACTTTTCCATCACCCTGGTTATCAATTTGCTCCTAATACTGTGGTTGGAGAATGTAAGCAACGTAGTGGCCTAATGGTAAAGACACTCACTTCCCGCTCGGAAGATTGAGAGTTCGATCCTAGGTAGCAACAGATGTTTCTCTATCAGGGCAGAGAAAGAAAATTGCTGTGAACTCAGTACGGCGTCAGGAAGGGCATCTGCCAGTAAATGCTCAGCTCCATCCAGTTGCTCCAACTCTACCCCAAATTAAGGGTTAACTTTTTTTAGATCAACCAGGTTACTGCCACCTAGTTGGAGAGGCTAGTTTTAAAATCCGATAGTGGGAAAATGCTGTGTTTAGGACTGCCTTACCTGGGCTGTTAGAATTCAAATAACCACTAGACGGCAGCAAAGAGACCCTAAAATCTCTAATTCTGTTATCATTTAATCTGGATTATCTGGATTATTTTTGCAAGCCATTTATGCAGAGAACAGCAGCCAACTAAGGCTTAAGGGGAGATTCCTACCAGACAGGATCTCTTGTCGGAGATTGAGGAGAGTGTGGTGTACTTCCCACAGGAGGGGGAGACGAGATGTCTGAGCCAAGATCAGATATATCTAAAAAAACAGAAAAGTAACTAGAATTATACAAGGCAGACACTTTGTTCTGATTAGCATTCTCCTATTTAGAAGCAGACAAATCTGACAAATTTGTACAAAGCCCAAAGTCATTCTATGCGAGCATCCGCATGATGCAAACGGGGTGGGACTAGCGCTTGCGTGATACTTGCTAGCCCTGCCCCGTTCTTGTGTACAGCACCCTGTTTCTGCCCTCCGAGGTGTGGCATTGGCCCATTTTTGCGCAGCGTGGTGGCGTCCCATTTTTGCACTCCGTGATGCAGCAGCGCCCCATTTTTGCACCCCATGGCGCAGTGGCATCCCGTTTTTGTGGCCCGTGGACAGCAGCGTCCTGTTTTCGTGCCCTGCAGTGTGGTGTCGGCCCATTTTCATGCCCCGAGACATGGCGTCGGCCCATTTTTGCATCCCAAGATGTGTCGGCATCCTGTTTTCGCGTGGCACAGCGTCCTGTTTCCGCTCCCCACGGCCGCGGTGCCAATCTGTCCCACGGCCCGGTGGCTAGCAGCCCATGGCCCACTATCGGGCCGTGGCCCACAGGTTGGGGACCTCTGCTCTAAGCAGTTTACAGAGTTAGCATATTGTCCCCAACAATCTGGGTCCTCGTTTTACCGACTTTGGAAGGATGGAAAGCTGAGTCAATCTCAAGCCAGTCAGGATCAAACACCTGGCAGTGGGCAGAGTTAGCCTGCAATACTTCATTCTAACCACTGCGCCACCACTTAGCAACTGCTTTCGTTAACATGTAAGTTGCCAGTCTCGATTGTGGTTGCCTATACACTAATCCATCTCTATCTTTATCCACTTCCCTAAAGGTATGATCTTAAGAGCTGTGGTGACTCAGTGGTTAGAATGCAGTATTGCAGGCTAATTCTGCCGACTGCCAGCAGTTCGACTCTGACTGGGTCATGGTTGACTCAGCCTTCCATCCTTCCGAGGTTGGTAAAATCAGATTCCAGATTGTTGGAGACAATATGCTGACTCTGTAAATCGCCTATAGAGGGCTATAAAGCACTATGAAGCGGTATATAAGTCTACGTTCTACTGCTATTGCTATCTCAGCAACCTCAGGATCCACTTCCATTTTCTCCACCTCTTCTTCCCCACCCCACTTTTTCTCCAGAGTCCCCCCTCACCGTCCAGGTGGGAACTTTCCGTATCGCTGTCTCTCACTTGCGGGATGTTGACCAAGAATTGGCTGTTATCACGTAAAACGAGTAAGGTAAGTTTTCCCTCGGACTGTTCGATCAGTTGCCGTGTCTCTTCCAAAGACATGTTCTTGCTGACAACGCCATTGATCTAGATAAGAGGAAGAGATGAAGAGATGAGTCAGGGCCAAGTAATGTTTTCTTTGCTCAAAACCTTATCCCAGCCTTATGTCAGGCAGCACAATGCTGATGAGCCATAGTGGCGCAGTGGTTAGAATTGCAGGCTAACTCTGCCCATTGCCACTAGTTTGATCCTCACTGGCTCAAGGGTGACTCAGCCTTCCATCCTTCCAAGGTCAGTAAAATGAGGGCCCAGTTTATTGGGGGCAATAGCTGACTCTATAAAACTGTTTAGATAGTGCTGTAAAATATTATAAAGCGGTATATAAGTCTAAGTGCTATTGCGAAGCAATGTTTTGGCCCAGAGGCTCATTTTATTTTTTGTGTAGCAGCGTGGAAGAGGAGCAATGAAAACAAGGATGGGGGGACAATCCAGTGAAGGCTACAAATTGTCCATTTTTACTCAACATTTTCCGCAACTCATTGTTTTCTAAAAGGTTTTTGATTTTTGCCATATGCTCACTTGCAAAATAACAGGAGGAAGAGGAGGAGGAGGAGGAGGAGGAGGAGGAGGAGGAGGAGGAGGAGGAGGAGAAGTTGGCTGGGGAATTCTGGGAGCTGAAGTCCACAAATCTTAAAGTTGCCAAGATTGGACACCTCTGATGTATACAATGCTCTAATCTCTTATTTATCCCACCACAACCCTGTGAGGTGGGTTGGGCTGAGAGAGAGGGACTGGCCCAAAGTCACCTAGTGGGCTTCCACAATTAATGGAGAACTAAAACTCCCAGTTTCTAAACTAGCACCTTCATCGCTGCACCAAATTGTTTCTCGCATGGTCCCCACAGGTGGCTGGAAATTCTACCCAGGCAATTAAAGAAGGTGGCAGAGGAAGATGTGACCACTTTCCCTTTCACTCCTTCCCTTTCAATTCTATATGATTATCTGTTTATTTCTTTATATTAATCGTGGCTGAGGGTCCCTTTTCTTTTGGCTAAGTAGCCCCTTAACTGGTGATGCGAATGAAGTGACCGCTCCCTCTGTTCTGCAACATGCCTCAAAACCTTAAGAGGCAATTGTTCAGATGGGCAACTATAAAAATCAAACAAATGAATAAAAAAAATAAAGTAAAACCTTAAGATCTCCTATTTGTCCATTATGGTAAGGCTGCCTAACAACTGGGATGGGATGGGATGGAATAGAATAGAATAGAACAGAACAGAACAGAGAATAGAACAGAACAGAACAGAGAACAGAGTAGAACAGAACAGAACAGAACAGAATAGAATAGAACAGAACAGAATAGAATAGCAGGGGTGTCAAACTGCCGGCCCATGGGCCGGATGCATCATGGCGAAACCACGCCCACCCCATTGCTGGCAATGGAAAGAAGTCACGATACGACGTTGCGAGTTTGACACCCCTGTCCCATAGCATTTCAAGACAAAAGGTTATCCAATCTTTTTTTAAAAACCTCCAGTGATTTAGCACCTACAACTTCTAGAGGGAAGTCATTCCATTGATTAATTGTTCTAACTATCAGGAAGTTTCTCCTTAGTTCTAGGTTGCTTCTCTCCTTGATTAGTTTCCATCCATTGCTTCTTGTCCTGCCTTCAGGTGCTTTGGAGAATAGCTTGACTCCCTCTTCTTTGTGGCAGCCCCTGAGATATTGGAAGACTGCTATCCTGAAACTCCTAGTCTTTCTTTTCATTAAACTAGACATACCCAATTCCAGCAACCGTTCTTTATATGTTTTAGTCTTCCATCCTCTAACTATCTTTGTTGCTCTTTTCTGCACTCCTTCTGGAATCTCAATATCTTTTTTTTTTAATCACGGCAACCACATAACGTTTTAGGGCCATATTTGCTTTTTCAGTGGCACAGCTGAAGTCTATTCTCAAAAATCACAGCAATATAAACAGGTACTGTATATCCAGACCATGAGCTATTGTGATAATAGCAACCTTTCCCGACTCACCTTGAGGATAAGGTCCCCTTCCTGCAGGGAATTATCCTTGGCCGCCAATCCTGTCTCAGTGATGTGTTTGATGAAAATCTGGCTCCCCAGCTTCAGCCCGTATTCTTGGGGTTTCAGGAAGGAAAAATTTTAGAGGGTCAGTTAGCAAAATGAACATTGTTCCCATTCATAAAATCATCTTCTAGCAGTGGGAGGGTACAGTTATTATAGGAAGCCCACAATTAGGACCAGAACTTATGTTGTTAAGCCAGGAAGTTGTTAAGTAAGTTATGCCCGATTTTACAACCTTTTTTTGCCATGGTTGTTAAGCAAATCAATGCAATTGTTATAGTGCATTGTGCGACTGTTAAGTGAATCCAACCTCTCCCATCGATTTTGCTTGTCGGAAGCCAGCTGGGAAGTTTGCAAATGACAATCACATGATCCTGGGATTTTGCAGCCGTTGTAAATATATGCCGCGTGCCAAGCCCCCAAATTTTGATCACATGATTGTGGGGATGCTGCAACAGTTGTTAAGGGTGAGAACCAGTCTGAGCAGGGGGTTGGACTAGATGACCTCCAAGGTCCCTTCCAGCTCTGTTATTCTGTCCTGTTCTGAATGCACAGTTCTGTCACATTCTGGACCGGCTAGTTAGATGAGAACTGTATGTTGGAATGTTTGGCATTTAAAGGGTTAAGCGCTGTCTCCTTAAGAGATGGCTTATGGGTAATGTAATTTTAGCTGTTCAGTGAATCCTATGTTAACAAGTCAGTGGGAGGGGCTACTAAGTTCATCACAGGATATCCTGGCTACATGCCAGCTCGTGTTTAATTGTCTTTGTGCGAAACCAACCATGCCACACGCATGGATATCATCTGTAACCAGGCTAAAGTGAATATGGAGGAATTACTGATTTTATCTACAAAAATGGACAAATGTACAGCATCCAGATGAAACTACAGAATCGTGAGTTCTGCCAAGTATTTCTGGAATAAATATTTGTTTTATAACCATCTTCGTTGAGTTGTCCCTGTCTGGTCTTGAATTACAAAGCATCTTAGTTCAGGATACAGAACATCAGGTGAAAAATTAGAATTTTGGCAAATCAGATAGATTGATGTTTTTAAAACCCGGCAACTTTAAGATGGGTGGACTTCAGCTCCCAGAATTCTGCTATGCTGGCTGGGGAATTCTGGGAATGGAAGTCCTCTCCTGTTAAAGTTGCTAAATTTGAAAAACACCGAGACTGATGAACCACATTAGACAGAGAAAGGGAGAACTGAACAGGTTGTCCTCAACTCACAACCAACATTTCCATTGCTAAGCAAGACAATCGTTAAGTGAGCTTTGCCCCATATTATGACTTTTCTTGCCGAAGTTGTTAAGTGAATCGCTGCAGTTGTTAAGTTGGTAACAGGGCTGTTAACCAGTTTCCCCTTTGACTTTGCTTGTCAGCAGGTCACAAAAGTTGATCACGTGACCCTGGGACATTGCAACCGTCACAAGTACATGCCAGTTGCCAAGTGTCTGAATTCTGATCACGTGACTGTGGGGAAGTTGCAACAGTCGTTGAGGGGGAAAAGTGGTCATAAGTGCGGTTGTAACTTCGAACGGTCACTAAACAAATGGTTGTAAGTCGAGGACTACCTGTACCTTAATTTGGAGGCGCAGAACAGGGTAAATGGGTGAAAAGAAAGTTAGCCATTCACCTTCACTCTCCTTACGTTTCACCAAAACCGAGCGGACGGGTTTCATCGGCACGTCCTGCCTTGGCAGTCGCTTAAACCCAGACATCAGGACAAGCCCGCTGGTGCTTCCTTTGTGATGGTGCCCATTGGCCAAAGGCGCCCTATCAGACCCGCTGTCTTGGCTCCTCCTCCGGTAGCCCCCCTCTTGGCTCCGCATCCGGCTCCTGAGGGGCTGCCTGTGGGTGCTATCATTGTCATCATCACGATAATGTCCCGAACTTCTCTCGCTGGACGAGTCTCCATCGTAACCGCGGTTATGTTCTGCTTCTGTCCGCTGTCGGCTCTGCCCGGGGTGTCTGCCCGACTCACCACCCCGGTACCCATAGTCCTCATCCGAGTCCTCATTTCTCCCATCTGTCAGGTGTTTAGTAGGCGTCAAGAGAGGCTGGCTTCTTGGCTGGCTGGATTTGGCAACTGGCAAGTGGATTTTTCTGGGCCTTTTGACCGTCTGCAAATAAGAGAAAATGAATTTGCATCTGAGATTTGCATCTGGGCCAGTGTTTCTCAACCTTGGTAGCTTGAGGATATGTGGACTTCAATTCCCAGAATTCCCCAGCCAGATTGGCTGGCTGGGGAATTCTGGGAGTTGAAGTCCAAAAATGTTAAACGTTTGCCAAGGTTTGGCTGCCGGCTTTATGAACTAAACGAAAAAACAAAATCTGTGAAAAAAAGATTCAAACCCATTATGGGAATTAAAACGGAAGTATGAAAAGTTGCAATTTTTGTAGGCAACTTGTCCACTTTTCCTGTCATGGGGAGGAGAATAATCAAGTCCCACTCAGCAAAAATGTTAGCACTATTCTTTTCCTCAACAATTTTTTTTCCAAGCTTGACAGAGATTTTGTCTCAGCATTAAACAACAACAACCATGAGGGCTATAAACTTACTGAAACTGAATTTGGATGTAGTTCCATAGTACCTAAACCGTATTCAGCTTTAATAATAGAGCCAGTTTGGTCTAATGGTTAAGACACCAGACTAGAAACTGGGAGACCGTGAGTTCAAATCCCACCGTAAGCATTATAGCTGGCTGGGTGACGTGGGGCCAGTCATTCTCTCTCAGACCAACCTACCTCACAGGGTTGGTTGCTGTGAGGAAAATGGAAAGAGGAAGGAGTATGAGGCATGTTCGCTGCCTTGAGTTATTTGTAAAAATAAATAAGTATAAATATACAGTATGATACATGTAAATTTATCACTCCCATCTTTACAGGACGAGCAAGGAAACCAGGACCTCTTTACATAATTTCAATTTCCACTTTTCTGAGCTGGAAGCTATCATTATCTGAACAAGCCAGGATACTAAACCAATATCAAACTTGACTTCAGCTTCTCGGCTCATTCTGAGAATAGGTTAACCTTAGCTAATCTTGCAAAAAAATAGAAAAGAACGAACATATTTCAAATACTGCCCCTTCTTCAACTGATCTGCCTCATCTGCACTCACAATGTCCCCAAAGTGTTTTTTCAAAAGGCAAACGGACTGAAGAAGAGAACTGAAGAAGCTTCTTGGATGAGAAGCGAAACGTCTTCAAGCAAAAACAAAGGAAGTCCAGTTCCCTCTTGAAAAATCACCTTTTTTGGGACAACCATGACCTGGATGCCTGAGAATCTCCACAGACACTCACAATATTAGCCAACTTGCCACAAGTTTTCAAAGTGGAGATGGCAAAAGACGAAGATACGTTCTCCATGGAGAGGCCGTTGACCATGGCAATCTTGTCCCGGGTCCTGTCAAATGTAAACAGGGAGATAAGTAAAGGCCTAGCAAGTGAGAAAGAAGCCACGATGTTTCGCTTCTCCTCTCTCTTTTCCAAAAGATTTTTAAAAGAGTATTAAAAATCGCTTCAACTTGCTTTTACAGATGGGACATCCCATCCCCCCCCCAGCCCCATGATCTGTGGATGGAAGAACTTTAATTGCGCTCCTTCAAGATGCCACAAAGTTCTAGTCCTCATTGTTCTAAATCAGGGGTGTCAAACTCAATTTCATTGAGGGCCGCATCAGCATTGCGGTTGCCCTCGGGGGGGGGCAGGGGTGTGTGGCCAGGGTGGGTGTGGCCTACTGGGTGGGTGTGGATGGAGTGGGTGTGGCCTATTGGGTGGGTGTGGCCAGCTCTACATCGTTTGCGTCAAGGGTGCCTGTGGGGGCCTGGGCAGGAGTGGGACAGATCTGAGGGTCTCTGGCAGAAGTGGGTGGGACCAGGGCAAGTGCCAAGGCATAGTCCACTGGAGGAGCCTCACTGTTCCTCTCAGGGCATGCGGGGGGGGGGGGCTTATGGAGCTAAGACTGAATGCATTTCAGCATAGATGGCCACCACAAAATTGTACATTGGCTCCCAGCTGGCCTGGGCCAGGGCCAAGGCAGCGGGGGCCATTCCCTCACTGTTTCCAGGATGGCTTCGCGGGCCACATGAAATCACTTTGCGGGCCGCATCCGGCCCCCGGTCCTTGTGTTTGACATGTCTGTTCTAAATGAACAGACTGAAATACACCAGCAACGTAGGAAGCTGGCTTACACAGCTCTTTTCTTTTTTAACCTAATTTTGTTCGATCTTGCCTCTGCTGGCTTCTCCAGCAATGACAACTGGAATCTAATGTACCCCTATTTGGAGATTCAGAGAAAATTAGATCTGTGGCATATTAGCCAAGGACACAGCCTATTTCCCATCTTGACACATTCTCCATGTAAAAGACCATTAAAATATTTTAAAAATCAGGATGCACGTACAACGCAGTCATTTGAGATAGCAAAAAAATGTCGTGGAACAATGTGGCACAACGGAATTAAAGTCTCAAGAAGGGGATGCCTCCTGAAGCAGAGAGATTGACCATTTTACCACTTAACAATTATATGTAGTCCTCAATTTACAACCACGATGGAGCCTGGACTTTCCATCATAATGGAAATATGGAAATAATGTTGAGGCACTCACATGACTGACCCAATTTGGCAACCTTTTTTGCAGCGGTCATTAAGTGAACACTTGCAGTCATTAAGCAAGTTAGTTCATTCCTAAGGGTGTTACTTGTTGGAAACTGACCAAAAGGGCAGGTTTTCCAGCCCCCCCCCAAAAAATCAGAAATTGCATCACGTGACTGCAGAATACTACAATCGGTCATAAAGAAGAGCCAGTTGCCAAGTGACCAAAATGAAGTCATGTATCTGCTCCGTGTGTGTTGTGTGGGTGTTTGTATGTGTGTGTTTGTGTGCGCCATTTTCATCATCCAAAATCGGATGGTAGGTCCCTTTTGGGGAGATCTGTTGTAACTTTGAATGGTTGCTAGGCAACCAGTCATAAATTGAGGCCTACCTCTGCTATAATTAAGAAATATTATTCTGTTTTCCCACCAGACACATCTCAACTAAGGTGGGCACAGTGTAGGCACTGAGTGAGCATGCAAGTTGGTGTCCAAAGAGATAATTTAAACAATTCCTGCCCTTCCCCACCCAAAAGCAGCAAGCATGGCCCAGCCATTGGTTAAACTACTGTGACATCCTAGAACAGGGGTAGGCAACCTTGGCTCTTTTATGACTCGTGGACTTCAACTCCCAGAATTCTGGAAGTTGAAGTCCACGAGTCATGAAAGAGCCAAGATTGCCTACCCCTGTCCTAGAAGGAGAATAGCCATTGCAACTGGTTCTTGGGAGTCCCAGAGAAAAATTTTCATTTTTCCCTGGTTTGTGAGTTTGCTGAATTGACTTGTTTTAAGTACTCACTGGAGTCGGCCAACAGCCGGTCCTCCAGGCACCACATCTGATATGACAATAGAGGTGTCGCCATCTGAACTGTTTGGACGATCGCGGCCACCCGAAATGGCGATGCCAAAACCCTTCCGGGGATCCTGAATGAAAAGAGAAAACATTAAGACCTTTTCCTGCATTTCTTATTGCAAGAAAATAGAAAATAACCTAAAGAAGAAAGTATAAGGATATAACCACTGATATAAGAAATAAATGCAATTTTTCTTTTGTGGGGTCCTTGGTGCTCTGTAAGCTTGGTGGGTTTCTTGCAGATGTTTCATTACCAAACTAGGTAACATCATCATCATCATCATCATCATCATCATCATCATCATCATCATCATCATCATCAAGTTGGAAGGGACCTTGGAGGTCATCTAGTCCAACCCCCTGCTCAGGCGGGGAACCCTATATCATTTCAGACAAATGGCTGTCCAGTCTCTTCTTAAAAACTTCCAGGGTTGGAGCATTCACCGCTTCTGGAGGCAGGTTGTTCCACTGGTTAATTGTTCTAACTGTCAGGAAGTTTCTCCTTAGTTCTAGGTTGCTTCTCTCTTTGGTTAGTTTCCATCCATTGCTTCTTGTCCTACCTTCAGGCGCTTTGGAGAATAGCTTGACTCCCTCTTCTTTGGGGCAGCCCCTGAGATATTGGAAGACTGCTATCCTGTCCCCCCTCCTCCTTCTCTTCATTAAACTAGACATTCCCAATTCCAGCAACTGTTCCTTATATGTTTTAGCCTCCAGTCCCCTAATCATCTTTGTTGCTCTTCTCTGTACTCATCATCATCATCATCATCAAGTTGGAAGGGACCTTGAAGGTCATCTAGTCCAACCCCCTGCTCAGGCAGAAAACCCTATACCAGGGGTAGGCAACTTTGGCTCTTTTATGACTCGTGGACTTCAACTCCCAGAATTCCTGAGCCAGCATGGCTCAGCTTGGAAACCTCTCCCTTTCCCCTCAGCATGGCTGGCTCAGGAATTCTGGGAGTTGAAGTCCACGAGTCATAAAAGAGCCAAGGTTGCCAACCCCTGTCCTATACCATTTCAGACAAATGGCTGTCCAGTCTCTTCTTAAAAACTTCCAGTGTTGGAGCATTCACCGCTTCTGGAGGCAGGTTGTTCAGTGCTAATAGGAAGTGGGGTTTGCTCTGAGCACTTTCTATTAGCACTGATGATGTCACCTAATGTGGTAATGAAATGTCTGCAAGGAAACTATGAAGCTCACAGAGCACCAAGGACACCACAGTTTAACCCTGAGCTACAAATATTCTCTTCTGTTTCTTTTGTTCTATTATTTATTTATTGAGATTAACTCAAGGACTGAGTAAACGCCAGTAAGTCCACAAATTCTAATGAGCGTTTTGTCCCAAAGGTGCTTTTTCAAAAGACAATGGGACTTTGTGTTTCCTTGCAGATCTTTCGCTTCTGATCCAAGAAGCTTCATCACTTCTGACAGTCAGAACTGAAGAAGCTCCTTGGATGAGAAGCGAAACGCCTTCAAGGAAAAACGAAGTCCAGTTGCCTTTTGAAAAAGCACCTTTGGGACAACCATGGCCTGGATGACTGAGACTCTCCATAGATAATGAACGCTTTCTAAATACAATCAATGTATAACAACATAATATTAATTTAATAATGAGTCCACTTATTCCGCATTAAAATAAAAAAAAAATAAAATCTACTCTATGAATATCGCAGATACAAAAACAAAAGGAAAAAATATTAATATGGAAACTAACATTTCAAACAAGGAAATATGGAAGTATAAAACACCTGCAGCGTGAAATTATTACTATTTATTCGATGCTTATGGGGGTTGCTGCAATGCTTCTACTTACCCTGTTCAATGTAATGGTATATTGCTCCCAAATGGTCATTTCCTCCATCTCTGCAACCTAGAAGAGCACCAAAAGGGAAAAAAAATATTGAAACATCCCAGAATTCTGGAAGTGGAGGGGAACCCAGTATCATATAATTTATTGATTCTGAAACATTTTGCTTTCATGACCCCTTTACATGCTTAAGAATGATTGAAGATCTCAAAGAGCTTTGCTTTATGTGGGTGATGCCTGTCAATACTGACTGAGAAATTAAAACTTGAGAAATGTAAGAATATTTATTAGGTTTTCATAGGCACCGCTGCCACTTTAATAAACACTGATTTAATCCAGCCTCTGCCATGTGCACTAACCGCTTAATTCTGGTTTCCCAATTATGGCGGCTTTTAAGACTTGTGGACTTCAATTCCCAGAATTCCCCACCCAGCATGGTTACCAAGGTTGGGAAACCCTGACTTAATCCATCCTTGAAAGAGGGCCATCCAGGATCTTCTTAAAACCTCCAGCGATGGAGAACCATGGGCAGGCGGTTTCCCGTTTTTATTTATTTAATTTCTATTGCTGCTCATCTCGGACAAGGGACCCTGGGTGACGACGAATCAATCAGTTGTACAGCTTCTACTTAAGGAAATAAGGCTGGCAGGGGAACTCTGAGAGTTGAAGTCCACACGTCTTAAAGTTGCCAAAGTTAAAAAGCATTGTCATAGTAGACACATGAAGATTGAGTTTTGATCACCGTTTCATTCTCCAAAAGCTTTTTCAACAACCACTGATGCCTTCCTCCTTCCATTATACATTCAAGATGGACAGTATTTAATATTTATTTGTTACGTATATGTAGGGGTGGGGGTCTATACCAGTGGTGGTGGCGAACCTATGGCACGGGTGCCAGAGGTGGCACTCAGAGCTCTCTCTGTGGGCACGTGCGCCGTTGCCCCAGTCCTAGGCCTTCAGCTGGGTTTTATAAAACCTTTTCGCTTTAGGCCTCCGCCGCCGTGTACAAAAAAAAAAAAGGTTCAATCAATCAGTCAATTTCAACTTCTCGTGGGAAAAAAAAGATCTTGCAAAGTTGGGATTGATTGAACTTTTTAGTCCCACCCAGTCTGCCGTTACCACCTCAGCCACGTCCACCCAATGAGCCACACCCACCCAATGAGCCATACCCACCCGGCACCCGACGATGCATAAGTGGGTTTTGGGTTGTAGTTTGGGCACTCGGTCTCTAAAATGTTCGCCATCACATATGTTGTTCATCGTATGTTTAGGTGTGTGTCATGTATGTGTTTCACTTTGAGAGCGGGCAACTAAATTTCATTTTTGATGTGTGCCGTTGTGCCCACAGTAAAAAATGACAATAAAGGTTATCTTATCTTTTATAACTACACAGCACCTTCTGTTGCGGCTTTGAAAAAGAACAAAAAAGCAATTTAAGAGGTAACCTTGAATATGATTTTCCTGTCTTCCTTTTTAAGTTAAAGGACTGGATGGTATTGATGAAGACTTTTCCTTTAACAAAAGTCTTCATCCATATTTTGCAGCAGAAACGTGACACCCGAAATATTTTAAGGAAAAGGAAAGTAGGTCATCTTCCCGCTGAAGCAAATCTTACCACCGGTTTCTTACAAAAGGAGCCAGAGGAGGACAGATATTTCCCTGCAAACTCCTTGAGGGATTCTGCACAGCTTTTCGTGGAAACAATTCTCAAGGCATGTGCAAGTAGGTGCCCCAGACAAATCTGCCAATGTAATTTAAATGCAAAGGGAGACGTGCCCTTCTGTTGTGCTTTTAAATTCAAAAATGGGATTTCAAAATCAGAAGCTCAGGCTCTTTGGTGGTGGTGTATTTTCACCGAGAGGAGCTGCAAAATGCCAAGAGAACGCTAACTTCAGATGTCCTCCCCCCACCCCCGGTCCCATCGTGCAAACCAATTAGCATCACGAGATCTCAGTGTAAAGTAGACAACTCCCTCGAGTCGTGTGCAAGTTCTGGCAACATTTTCTTGGCACTAATTTTTATTTATTTACATCTTTATTTTTATCCCAACTTTATTATTGTTTATAAATAATTCAGTAAAATAATACAAACGTGATTTTGCGGCTGCTTTCTTCTAGATTAATATTAGGGTCAGGTGCGAAAGACCAAATCCACATTGTTGTTGTTGTTAGCTGCGAAGTCGTGTCCGACCCATCGCGACAACGTTCCTCCAGGCCTTCCTGTCCTCTACCATCTTCTGGAGTCCATTTAAGCTCACGCCTACTGCTTCAGTGACTCCATCCAGCCACCTCATTCTCTGTCGTCCCTTTCTTCTATTGCCCTCAATCTTTCCCAGCATCAGGCTCTTCTCCAGTGAG
This sequence comes from Protobothrops mucrosquamatus, assembly GCF_001527695.2. NCBI lineage: Eukaryota > Metazoa > Chordata > Lepidosauria > Squamata > Viperidae > Protobothrops > Protobothrops mucrosquamatus. The sequence continues at coordinate 1,212,469 of NW_015386401.1, read as the reverse complement.
TCCTTCCTTCTTATTAGGTAGCCAAAGTACTTGAGATTCAACTTCAGGATCTGGCCTTCTAAAGAGCAGTCGGGGTTGATCTCCTCTAGGACTGACCGGTTTGATGGCCTTGCAGTCCAGGGGACTCGCAGGAGTCTTCTCCAGCACCATAGTTCAAAGGCCTCAGTTCTTTGGCGCTCAGCCTTTCTTATGGTCCAGCTTTCACAGCCATACATTGCAACTGGGAAAACCATGGCCTTGACTATACGCACTTTTGTTGGAAAGGTGACGTCTCTGCTTTTTAGTATGTTGTCTAGATTTGCCATGGCTTTCCTCCCCAGGAGCAAGCATTAAATTGATTCATTGCTAAAAGCCTATGGACAGGAATCTTCTCAACCAACAATCAGCATCTGGTTAGAGTTAGGTAAGATTCAATGGCACTAAAGAGGGATTTGGACTTAGTTCGTTTGTGGCTACATAAGGATTCTAGGCTAATCCCTCTTATGACTCTGACCCCAGATTCTGCTATTCCTTCTACAATTTTCTTCATTACCGATCTAGATTTACTGGTGGTCTCCCATCCCCATTGTAATTGCTTTGGTCTTTGAAAGATTGTCTCTATTTATTTATAGAATTTATATGAGCCCCCCCATCTTAGTGCTTTGTGGCACTAAGTGATATACAAAAAACATAAAATACACAATATTTTTAAAAAAATTATTATTGGCTGAGGTCACCTAGGTGTTGCCTCTTCTTGTGATTGTGTTTCCAGAATCCTTTTAAAAACAAAAATTCATCGTTTCTTGAACTTTTTTCTCTCAGGACCCCTTTCTACTTTTAAAAATTATGGAGGACTCTAAAAGAGCTTTTGGTTGTATGGGTGATATTTATTGAAATTTATCATATTAAAAGCTTTTGGTTGCATGGGTGATATTTATTGAAATTTACCATATTAAAAATTAAAGTAAAAATTAAAGTGTTCGCTGCCACTATAGTTTCTCATAATTGTTTGATGGGATTCTAGTATGGTATTATTTTTCAGCATAGGCTGGCAAATATTTTTGATTTTGCAGATCCCTGACAGCTTCTTCAGAGACAATTCAGCCCACACTTTGAGAAACACTGAACTAACGCATTAAAAAATGCATTAATTTTTTTTCTTCCTACTGTTTACAGGGCCTGGTTTTTTTTTCAGATTAACTGAGAATTGATCCATTGATTGTGACAGGAATTGTCGAACTGGCTTATGACTCTTATCAGTCCGACAATGTCACCCAGCCGGCTTTCATGCCTAAGGCAGGACTAGAACTTACCATATCTTGGTGATTGTCCCAAAGTCACTCAGTCAGCTTTCATACCTAAGTGGGGACCAGAACTAATCTACAGAACAGAATAACAGAGTTGGAAGGGACCTTAGAGATCTTCTAGTCCAACTCCCTGCTCAGGCAGGAAACCCTATATCATTTGAGACAAATGGTTGTCCAATCTCTTCTGGTGTTGGAGCACCCACAACTTCTGAAGTTTCACTGCTTAATTGTTCCAACTGTCAGAAAATTACTTCTCTCCTTGATTAGTTTCCATCCGTTGCTTCTTGTCCTGCCTTCAGGCGCTTTGGAGAATAGCTTGACTCCCTCTTCTTTGCGGCAACCCCTGAGATATTGGGTGACTGCTATCATGTCCCCCATCATCCTTCTCTTCATTAAACTAGACACACCCAATTCCAGCAACCGTCCTTATATATTTTAGCCTCCAGTCCTGATTATCTTTGTTGCTCTTCTCTGCACTCTTTCTAGAGTCTCAACATCTTTTTTAGACTCAGATCTCAGTGAGTATTATTACTATTCCCTCCCCATCTGAAATGGGCTCAGGCAAGGGACTTGATGGAAGGAACCAGCCTAAAAAGTCAAGATAGTGATTGCAAGTATGCAATTAAAGTCCTGTCCCAGAAAGCCAGTTTGGTCTAGTGATGAAGGCACCAGGCTAGAAAGCAGGAGACTGTGAGTTCGAGTCCTGCCTTAGGCATGAAAGCTGTTGGGTGACTTTGTGCCAATCATTAAGAGACAGTGAATTGGACAATCATTTAAATATGGACAGTCACTTAAATATGAGCCAGCCGTGTGCTGCAGCTGCCAGAAAAGACAACTCAGTGCTAGGCTGCATTAACAGAGGGATAGAATCAAGATCACCTGAAATGTTAATACCACTTTACAACGCCTTAGTAAGGCCACACCTGGAATACTGCATCCAGTTTTGGTCACCACGATGTAAAAAAGATGTTGAGACTCTAGAAAGAGTACAGAGAAGAGCAACAGTGATGATTAGGGGACTGGAGGCTAAAACATACAAGGAACGGTTGCTGGAATTGGGTATGTCTAGTTTAATGAAGAGAAGGACGAGGGGTGACATGATAGCAGTCTTCCAATATCTCAGGGGCTGCCACAAAGAAGAGGGAGTCAAGCTATTTTCCAAGGCGCCTGAAGGCAGGACAAAAAGCAACGGGTGGAAACTAATCAAGGAGAGAAGCAACCTAGAACTAAGGAGAAACTTCCTGACAGTTAGAACAATTAACCAGTGGAACCACCTGCCTCCAGAAGTTGTGAATGCTCCAACACTGGAAGTTTTTAAGAAGAGACTGGACAGCCATTTGTCCGAAATGGTATAGCGTTTCCTGCCTGAGCAGGGGGTTGGACTAGAAGACCTTCACAGTCCCTTCCAACTCTATTGTTGTTATTTAGCAGCTTGTAAGATTGATCATGTCATTCAGAATATTAATGGAAAGTCCTCTCACAAAACAAAACAGGTAAAGTACAAAGTAAACTGCAAGGCATTTTGTGCCAAACTATTCCACTACAACATTTCATACGTGCGTCATTTAAATGAATTTCAGAATACTGAGTACCGTACCCTGGAAATATGCCAAGCTCAGAACATACAATTTTGGCGTCAAAATGGTCCTCAACTGTTCAAAATGTTTGCACTCCAAATAGGGCATCTACCAACATTTCATGCTTGAAATGTTTTGCACAGCCTTTGGGTGTGTGTGTGTGTGTGTGTGTGAAATCAACCTGTTTTGGTGCACAAGATCTTATCAACCGAAAGTACTTCCTATAAAGAAGTCTCCATGTTTGCAAACTGTAGAAATATGCAATTAAAGAACAAAAACCTGAATTTATCTAGTAAAATCATTTAATATGTTTGAATATGGTCTTATATAACTGCACTGACCTTCTGTACACTGTCAAAAAAATATATTGCCAGGTTATTTTTTTCCTTCTTGTCCTGTAAGACTAGAATTCTAGTAACACAGTGATTCTTCAAGGGTGTGGAGCTTAGGCAGACTTGCAAAATTGTGGCCACAATACTCCAGGAATCTTCAAACTTGGCAACTTTAAGACTTGTGGACTTCAACTCCCAGAATTCCTCAGCCAGCTGGCTGAGGAATTCTGGGAGTTGAAGTCCACAAGTCTTAAAGTTGCCAAGTTTGAAGACCCCTGCATTACTCTTTGGCTTACAAGCACAACTGGGACCACAATTTCCATTCCTAAGCATGCCGGCTGTTAAGTGAATCGTATCCAATGCTGTGTCCTTTATTGCCACAGTTGTTAAGCAAATCACTGCAGTCGTTAAGTGAATCACATGGTCATTAAGCAAATCAGGCTTTCCCTATTGACTTTGCTTGCTGGAAACCAGCTGGGGAAATTGCAAATAGCAATATTTGGAAAATATATGCCAATTATCAAGCATCAAAATTCTGATCACACGACAGTGGAGGATGCTACAACAGTCCTAAACGTGAGGACTCGTCATAAGTGACTCTTTTGGTGCCGTTGTAACTTCAAATGGTCGCTAAAGATGGTTGAAAGTCGAGGACTGCCTGTTTTGTGAATACCAAAAAGAACATCTAGGTTCAGAGGCAGTCTATCTCAAGAGAAAATCAACAAGAGGGATAACAGGATGCTGGTCCTCATAAACCCAACAGAGAGGAGGATAATGAGGGGAAAATAGAACTTTCAGCTGTAAAAGCAGTCTACCTGAGATTATTCAGAAGGAAGACATAAAATGAAGGCTGCTTCATGCTCAACTCACAGAAAACAAAATTACCTGGCCTTCAGTTTTACCCAAAAATGCACAATCTCTATATTCCTAAAAAAACACCAATGCCTAAAAACTGAATTGGTGCTAAAAACAAAGTAGACATAGTATGTTGAAACAAAAAAAAACAATTCACCACAGGCCACCTCAGCAATGACTCAAGAACAATTTATTAGGTGAATATTTCAAAATTATACCAAAGGCTGAGCAAATTAGAATTTGGCAATATGCTAAATGAGTATCAAAGTAATGAGAATGTCATGAGTTTGTCGGTTTATGAGCCAAGTCAATATTGCCTCATAATGACCACATGGATAGGTTTTCTCCACGTTGACTAATACTCCAGTATTAGTGTGTGATCTTGATTCTATGCCTCTATTTATACAACCCAGGATTATATTAGCTTTTTTGGTTGCTGCTGCACATGGCTGGCTCATAGTCAAGTGATCGTCCACTAGGACTCCAAGGTTTCTGTTTTTGAGGCAGGTCTCGCCCAGTCTGTATTTGTGCCTTTGGTTTTTCCTGCCTAAGTGTAAACCTTTGTTTTTCTCCACATTGAAACTCATTTTGTTGGCTAAGGCCCATTGTTCAAGTTTGTCAAGATCTTTTTGGATCCTGAGTTTGTCTTCTGGGGTGTTGGCTACTCCTGCCAGTTTGGTGTCATCTGCAAATTTGATGAGTTCCCCTTCAATTCCCTCATCTAAGTCATTGATGAAGATGTTGAAGAGTACTGGGCCTAAGACGGAACCTTGTGCTACCCCGCTGCTTGCTTCTCTCCATGTGGATGTAGTGCCATTGAGGACTACTCGTTGAGTACGGTTTGCCGGCCAGCTACAGATCCATCTGGTGGTGATGTTGTCTATTCCACCTTTTTCTAGCTTACCAAGGAGTAGGTTGTGGTCAGCTTTATCAAATGCTTTACTGAAATCCAAGTATACTACGTCCTCAGCATTTGGCCCAAAGTCATTCAGCCGGCTGCCAGGCCTAAGCCAGGACTACATTCTGCAACTTGACAATTCTGCTTAAAACAGAGGACTCTTCCTCCATGGAGAGTTTCAAATGGAAACTCCTCTGTCTGAAACATTAAGCAGGTTCCTTACACGAAGCAGGGGGTTGGACTAGATGACCTCTGAGAGCTCACCCATTTTATAACGGCTTGCATGAACTGGCAAAGGCTCTCCAAAAGGTCCAGCAGATTAAAGTTTCTTCTCCATTCCTGGTTCTTCTCTCTTTTTCATTTGGGGGATTTGAACCTGCAACCTTGTGTGTCATGGACCCGCAATCCAGGACCCACAAGCTCAGTGAGGATCCTTGCTCATTAAGGCCACGTGGAAAATGGCAGGCTTTGTGCTTTGCCCCACAACCCAACACTCTAGAAAGGCAAACAGTTCCCTCCAATATAATGGGAGCTGTCGCAGCCAGAGATAAACCTGCTTTCCTAGGCTGGTGACGTTATAGCTACCTGGAAAGTCTTTAGTTTATCTCAATAATAGGACTGCCACCATCACCTTCCCAATGCCCACAATTCAACAGAGTTTGTTCCTCGTAGGGCAGCGCAACAATACATGTGGTTTTACAAGCAGGAAAGGCTCTCTCCTTCCCCCCACTCCCTACCCACAGGGCATTCTCTCCATTCCAGGGAACAGATACATCTGTTGAATGACTGCCTGCTCTTGCTGATCTGGGACACTGAGATCTGAAGAAGACAAATTAGCAGCATGTTTCCATTTCAAAAAGGCCCTGGGTTTAAGCACGGATGGAAGAACAGAATTTGAGTCCTCCATAGTAGCCTATTTCTTTCTTGGTTGGGAATGTGATACTTGTGCTTCAACCACACTGTAGAAACCGCATTCCACCCCCCAAAACACAAAACAAACACACACCCCACGCATGCCAAGACGCTGACTGGGAACAATTCAATGACCTGCATTCTTCCGGTGTCCCAAACACACACGTCCCTTCCATCGTTTCTCAGCCCCAGCCCAGGTGTTTTACAAGGAAAACGCAGAAACATTTTTCAACTGAATTAAAACTCAGGTGGCGAGCTTGGAAAAGTACAAAACGTGCTTCGGAACTGCCTAATCACCTTGATGCCTAGATCAGCCCCAATTGCACACCCAAATTTTGCAAAATGAAAGTGCTGGGCCCAGATCAGCCCACCTGGCCGGCGGGATCAAACCATCAAGATTGAATTGCCAAGGGAAAACTTTTCTCACCAGGATTTTTTCCTTTTTTTTTGGCCACACGGAAAAAAGCGGTTGGCAGACAAACCAAACATACACAAACATCTCTCTCTCTCTCTCTCTCTTTGCATTTGCACTTGCCTCAAACCTCACAGCCATGTTGCTCAGTTGTTTCCTGGCCTGGTCACCATCTTCCTCAAAACAGACTGGCTCCGAGGAATTTTAAGTGGGGCTCACGGGGGGGTTGCAGACCCCATCCAAATCCTGGAGAGACTTCCTTCTACCTGCTCCAGCTGAGCCTTTCCCCAGAAAAACAGGCTGGCGGAGCAGCGGGGGCCAGCCCCCTGCATTCCCCTCCACCCCTTTTCCTTGAGTTCCCAAGCCCCGCCCAGGCACCTGGGTCAGGTGAAGGCTCACCACTCAGGCACGGATTCCAGGTGGGGCCAGAGCACGCCAGTTCTCTGCCAAGCTGTGTTAAGTCCAGAGGTTTCTGTAAGAAAAAACCTTGGAGAGTCCTGAGCCCCAGATTTGGTTGCAAGCTGGCCCAGGAGCCAGATCAGACAACTAGGACAACAGAGGGATCCGATTCCCACCTCCGTTTCTTTTCCTGCCTGGTGTTTTCCTACAACAAATAAGATTCTGGGCTTTGTTTTGTTTTTTTTCCCCAGATTAATTGGACTGTTGATCCATCGATTGCAACAGGAATTGACCGACCGGCTTGTTCTCAGAGCCTGATGTCATCATCATGGGCTAAGAAAGTCACTCAAAGTCACCCAGCCGGCTTTCATGCCTAAGGCGAGACTAGAATTAGCCTAGTCTGAACCACTAGACCGTCTCTTTAACCACACAAACTTTTAAAAGTTTCCAGCCTTGGTCTGGCTGCTTAAGGCTGGTGGTGGCTGCCTTTGCGGTGAACTTGTGGTTGCGGGGAATGTGGATAGGGGACCTGGAGACTTAGCCCCAAATATCCCTAAAATATCCCTAATGCCAGCATTGTGCAATGTTGTCGTGTTTCATTTCTGATGCTGGTCTGTTTCCAGCAAGAAATTAATGAACGTAAAGCACCAATATTCCCACGGTTCATTTTTGGATGCTTTACTGATTTATTTACTTAGCCGAGTACAGGATCTTTTTTTCCCCACCAGATCAACTCAGTGTTGATTCATTGGTTGTGGCAGGAATTGACTCATCAGCCTGTCAGCTGAGCCTGAGGTCATGAGCTGAGAGAGATTGACTGGCTCAAAGTCACCCAGCTGGCTTTCATGCCTAAGGTAGGACTAGAATTCAGTCCAGATTGCAGCTCTTTCTCCTGTTTAGCAGAATAACAGAGTTGGAAGGGACTTTAGAGGTCTTCTAGTCCAACCCCCTGCTCAAGCAGGAGACCCTATACAATTTCAGACAAATGGCTGCTCAATATCGTTTTAAAAGCCTCCAGTGATGGAGCACCCACAACTTCTGGAGGCAGGTTGTTCCACTGATTAATTTTTCTCACTGTCAGGAAATCTCTCCTTAGTTCTAAGTCAGTGGTTCTCAACTTGTGGGTCGGGACCCCATTTGGGGTCGATCGACCATTTCACGGGGGTTGCCAAGCAAGGCTGTCCGCCATTTTTTGTCCGCCATTTTTTCCCCTTTTCCGGCGGGTGCCTTACCTCCCTTGGGCTGGGCCAGCTGGTGGTCGGCCTGCTCCGTCTCTGCCGCTTGCCAGCTATGCCTCGGCCGGCGCAGGGGGCGGACCCACACATGTGCGGCGCTCCTGGGCAGGGAAAGCCCTCGACTTACAACCGGTTGGGTAGTCCTCGACTTACGACCGGTTTAGTCCCCGACTTACGACCGGTTGGGGTCACGGCATTAAAAAGGTTGAGAACCACTGTTCTAAGTTGCTTCTCTCCTAGATTAGTTTCCATCCATTGCTTCTTTTCCTGCCTTCAGGTGCTTTGGAGAATAAGTTGACCTCTCTCTTCTTTGTGGCAGCCCCTGAGATACTGGAAGACTGCTATCATTCCACCCCTAGATCAACACAGTCTCCTGCTTTCTAGCTAGATGTCTTCACCCCTAGACCAAACTGGCTCTAAACATAGATGAAAAGTCAATATAGAAAAAGATAGGAAAACAGAGAGATAGGCTTGTTTTCTTCCAGGCAGCCTTTGTTGATAAATCCTTTACATTTTTGTTATTGGACCTGGTGACCAGTGTCCATGTCTAAGTCTGCAGAGTTAAGCTGATGTCTTATAAGCTCGTGGGTTCAAAGGTTCCTTCTTTTATTTGGCCAATTTCTACCTCTACAGAGGTAGAAGAGGACAGAGAAGAGCAACAAAGGTGATCAGGGGACTGGAGGCTAAAACATATAAGGAATGGTTGCTGGAATTGGGTATGTCTAGTCTAATGAAGAGAAGGACGAGGGGGGACATGATAGCCGTGTTCCAGTATCTCAGGGGCTGCCCCAAAGAAGAGGGAGTCAAGCTATTCTCCAAAGCGCCTGAAGGCAGGACAAGAAGCAACAGATGGAAACTAACCAAAGAGAGAAGCAACCTAGAACTGAGGAGAAACTTCCTGACAGTTAGAACAATTAACCAGTAGAACAACCTGCCTCCAGCAGCGGTGAATACTCCAACACTGGAAGTTTTTAAGAAGAGACTGGACAGCCATTTGTCTGAAATGGTATAGGGTTTCCTGCCTGAACACGGGGTTGGACTAGATGACCTCCAAGGTCCCTTCCAACTTTATTATTATTATTATTGTTGTTGTTGTTGTTGTTGTTAATTAGGCTTCCAGACGTGAATTCAAAACACTCAATGGGATTTCAAAAGCCAACATTCTGCCTTGAAAAATTGCTGATCTTGCCTCTGAATGCATCTCTGAATTTAGTAAACTGCAGATAATTCTAGTTTCCCTTCTGCTCCCAATGTCAATATTTGTTGTGAAAGGTTTGGACTGCGATTAACGGACAAAAGGGTGGAAATTGCTTGGCAAAAATGCGAAAACAGCTAGGTCGGGCCATTGTGCTAGCCTTAAGCAGCCTGAAGCCCTTCAGGCGTATGGGTATTGTAGTTGCAGGAAGTCACCATCTAGCCACAAGAGTGGCCGATCTGTTGCAAGCAGAAGTCAAACCTAGAGAATTTTTTAAATTCTGATTTTCCTTTGGAAACGGGGTTGTGATCAGCATCTCAAGCGCTTGGGGAAAAAAATTGTTCCCTGCCACAAATGTAACCAGGCACCCCCAATCAGTACAGAAAGCTCTACAACTGCTTTATTCATATAAAAGCACTCCCTTTCTTGACAAACTCCATTTTCAAACTTCTGCAGGTTAGAAAGCAGTGGACAAAATTATTTTTACCTGAGCTTCTAGAGGAAAAACGAGATAAATCTGATGCAGTGTTTTTTCACCTCAGTAACTTGAAGAGGTATATGGACTTCAATTCCTAACATTCTCTGAGGAATGCTGGGAGTTGAAATCCACACCTCTTAAAAGTTCCCAAGGTTGAAAAACATGGATCTGATGTAATCAGTCAACTAAAACAGTGGATATTAGATTGTCGCCTTCTTTAGATGCACAAATAGAACAGACAATTGACAAGAAAAGCTGAGGAAGCTCTGCTCAGAAACAAACCCTTAAATTAGGGGATGTTCCCAAGATGGCACCCAACAGGAGGAAGAAAGCATTCTGGGTAATGTTCGCCACCTTCAGTTATTTGTAAAAATAATAAAGTTAAGATATAAATAAATAATATACAATAAATAAATATCTTGGAGTTTTATTTGTTTGTCTTATTATTAAATTTATATGCTGCCCATCTCAATGCTGGGCAGAATGTACATTTATTTATATACAATGTTAGCCTTATCTGAGGAGAGTTATGCAACTTTGTAGGTTTTCCCAGCTCTGAGATGCCATATATGGGAGTGAACAGCAGAGGGCGTCTTGCTCCTCAGCATCCAATGCTGGGATGGGATGTTTGGTCGCTATGCGATATATTCATTAAAAGAGTCTGATTTTAACACCTTTTTGGCCATGGTCATTAAGTAAATCACATAGTCATTAAGTGAATCCGGCTTCCCTATTTGACTTTGCTTGTCAGAAAATCCCCGGGAAGGTAGCAAATGGCAATCACGTGACCAAAGGGCACCGCAAATATTGTAAATAGATGCTGGTTTCCAAGCACCCAAATTATGGTCCTATGGGGACACTGCAGTGATTGTTATTGCAAAGCATGGGCATTGTCACCTTTTGGTTGTTGAACAAATGGTCCTAAGTCGAGGATTCCTCCCTTTTTTTTTAATGAGACTGTAATCCCTCAATTTGGGGTAGTAGAGATGGTGACTGGATAGAACTGAGCCTTTACTGGTGGGATGCCCTTCCTGATGCCTACTCGAAGTTCACAGCAGATATATTTCCTTTGCGCCCTAGGAGAAAACATGTGCTGCTACCTAGGATTGAAATAATGATAATGATAATAATAATGATAATAATGATAATAATGATGATAATGATAATGATAATAATAATAATAATAAGAGGAGGAGGAGGAGGAGGAGGAGGAGGAGGAGGAGGAGGAGGAGGAGGAAAAAATTATGAAATATCGCGACCTGACCATCGAAACTGCGCGGTTATGGATGAAAAATGTAACAGTGATATCCATTGTCATCGGGGCACTGGGAACTATGTCCAAAAACTTTGCAAAATATTTCAAGAAACTGCAGCTTCTTGCAATAACTCCAGCAATGCTACAAAAAACTGCGCTACTCGGAACATCTTACATTTTAAGGAGGTACCTGGTTGATACCTAGGATGCTGGCAGCAATCCCTGTCAACCATCAGCACCAGCCAATTTGAATGTTCAGTTGACTGAGGTTCACGTCTAATGAATAATAATAATAATAATAATAATAATAATAATAATAATAATAATAATAATAATAATAATAATAATAATAATAATAATAATAATAATAAAGTTGGAAGGGACTTTGGAGGTCATCTAGTCCAATCCCCTGTTCAGGCAGGAGACCCTATACCGTTTCAGACAAATGGCTGTCCAGTCTCTTCTTAAAAACTTCCAGTGTTGGACCATTCAGAGCTTCTGGAGGCAGGTTGTTCCACTGGTTAATTGTTCTGTCTCAACCTTACGGATGGGAGGTAGGTGTCTTCGCCATTAGGCCACCATGCTGCTCATCCTAACTCAAGGGCTACCAGTATTTATTTATTTATTCAATTGGTATAGCTGTCCATTTCAAACCAGGGACTCTGGACATTTCCAGCAGCGCATACCTATGCTACTAAGCACAATCTGTTTTTCCTTCTTTGCCCCTTTGAATCTGCCTGTACTTGGATTTCTAACTTCCAACTTAAGGCAAATACGGGTAATCCTCAACTTACAACAATTCATTTAGTGACCGTTCAAAATAACAACACATTGAGAAAAGCGACGTGACCTTTTTTCACACTTGACCGATTTACTTAACACCAAGGCAAGAAAGATTGTAAAAAATGGGGCAAAAATCACTTAGCAACTGTTTTGCTTAGCAACAGAAAATTTGGGCTTACGTGTAGTCATAAGTCAAGGACTCCCTCTAATGGTCAAGAGTTTCCTTTTATTTTCAATGCACCTATTTTGGATTCATTTCAAGGCACACACTACTTAAATGGAGCCCTAGAGAGAAGTATGCACACAGGCTGTGTCTGCACAAGGGGGCAGCACAAAACCTAGCAAAACATGCTCAGCTAAATTAGTTTCAACCTCACTGAAGTTCTGGGGAGTTTAAGGGCACCTGCAAAAACAGGCCATTTGGGAAGCTGATGGGTCTATGTAACCACCAACTCAGAAAAGTGGATTAATTTAGTCACCAGGTTAAATGAATTCAGACATTCAGTTCCACAAATATACCCACAATTGGGGAGTGGAAGCCTCCATACAGTTTTTTTGTTTTTGTTTTTTTTTAAATTTAATTTATATGCCGCCCTTCTCCCGACGGGACTCAGGGCGGCGCACAACATATTTAAAACAAAACATAAATACATTCCCCCCCCAATAAAACCGAATTAAATCAAATTTTAAAGTTGTGTCTCTGTCAAATTGCTAAAAAATAAACCCCATATAAAATCCTCCCTAGGTCAGGTCCGCTTGCTGGAAGAGCCATG
>NW_015386401.1:1190493-1199979 GCF_001527695.2 Protobothrops mucrosquamatus | reverse complement strand
AGTTAAAAGAATTTCAGGCAGTCCTCGACTTACGACCACAATCGAGCCCAAAATTCCTGTTGCTAAGTGAGACAGTGGTTAAATGAGTTTTGTCTCATTTTACGACTTTTCTTGCCATAGTTGTTAAGTGAATCATTGCAGTGGTTAAGTTAGTAACCCGGTTGTAAAGTGCATCTGGTTTACCCATGGACTTTGCGTGTCAGAAGGTCACAAAAGGGGATCACATGATGCTGGGACACTGCAACTGTCATAAATACATACCAGTTGCCAAGCATCTGAATTTTGATCACGTGATCATGGGGATACTGCAACGGTTGTAAGTGTGAAAACTGGTCATAAGTCACTTTTTTTCAGTGCTAATTGTAACTTTGAACGATCGCTAAATGAATGGTTGTAAGTCAAGGACCCCTGGTTTATGCAGTGAAATTGATCCTACGAAACCTACTTGGTTCTCTAGTGGCAGCTTATGATTAGAGACCACTAAAGGGGCACTCAGAAATGGAGAAAGGGTTAAGTTACAATCAGCAACAGGAAGTCACAGACAAAAGTACAGTGTTCCCACAACTCGTTATACCTGAACAAGAACTTTTCTTCCGTTCTGACTGAGTGCCCTGTTTGTCCCTTACAAACTGAAGCACCATCCATGCAAATCAGCCCCATTTCCCGCTGCACAATGCAAAAAGGAAGGTGTGTAGACCAAACCTGGCAACTTTAAGGCTTGTGGACTTCGACTCCCAGAATTCCCCAGCCAGCATGTTGTCTTGAGGACTATCTGTACACGGGATTGGAGAACTGGTACACACCCCCAGATTATTAAGAGCTTCTATACCCTAGCACAGAGATCCCCAACCTTTGGGGCACCAGGGACTTGTTCTGTGGAGAGAGGTTTTTCCGCGGACCGGAGGATGCGTGGTTTTGTGCGCTGCCTGCATCCCATGGATGTGGCTTTGCTTGTTTGTGCGGACCGGTTGCTGGCGTGCCGTGGACCGGTACTGGTCCACGGCCTGGGGGTTGGGGACTCCTGCACTAGCAGCCTGTTGTCTCTCTGAACTGAGAAAAACATGGCTTTCTTTGTGATGCCCACTCCCTTCCTCTCCTGCGCTGGAAATCTTTATTTCTGAGGCAGGGAGTTTTAGGGGCCATTGGAAACCTTTATTTCCAGAGGCCCCTAAAACTCCCTGCCTCAGTTTTCTTTCATCAAGGCTTCAACCCTGGCTCAGTTTGACTGGCATCTGTTTATTATTTTTATTTAAACAATGTATATGGATGTCCATTGCACAAAAATGACTCCGGGAGAGCTTAAAATGACACTTTAACCACTAATGCTCAACGTCACCATTGCAACTCATAAAACGTTATGCCCATCATGAGAAAAGAATGACTCATTACTGTATGGTGGCTGAGTTTTTTTGTGATCATGTTGATTCACTTCTATTGTTGATTCATGTCTATTGTTCCTATTCACTAACTTAACATTATAAGTTGAGGACTACCTGTACTGTACAAACTAATATATACATACATACATATATATACACATATACATATACATGTATACATATACATATGTACACATACACACACATATATATACATACATACATTACATACATACATACATACATACATACATACATACATACATACATACATGCCAATAAATAAATAAAAACGAACACCAGGGTAAAATAATCAAACTCTAGGAGTTTAATACTACTATACCAATGCCAAGCTTTCGTCAGCATCCTGCTGACATCGTCAGGGCTTAAACAGCCAGTCCATGGGAGAGTCTTTTATAGTTCAAACATAGCCTGCACACGGCCCCTGGACCTTGTTACCGGTCCTGATTGCATCAGCTGCGCTCCGGCGGTGATCTTTCCTCCGCCGGTTGTCCCTATCCTGCAAGACTTATCCATGTGGTTGCTCCTGTCAGGCTCATTTGCCCGCGGGTTGGGGGTAGACGTGACACTCTTCTTTCTCTCTCTCCTCAGCCACATTCCCTGTCCCCCTTGCGTGTGTGGTCCCGTGTTCCTATTCCTCACATTGGTTGGGCCCACTTGGCTCACTTTCTTTCCTGGACCCCTGCTGGCTTTGGTCACCCCACTGTCACTTTCACGGGCCTCCTCCTCCCTTTCTACAGTCGCATCCCCCGCATCCCTTACACCTCCTCGCACTCCGCCCCTATCGTTCCCCCATCCGGGCCAGTTGGATTTATCCTTCCTCGTCCCCTCCTTCCTTCTATTCTCTTCCACGTCAATCCCTTCCTCCTTACTCTCATGCCTGCTTCTCTCCATGCAATCAGGACCAGTAACAAGGTCCAGGGGCCGTGTGCAGGCTAGGTTTGAACTATAAAAGACTCTCCCATGGACTGACTGTTTAAGCCCTGACGATGTCAGCAGGATGCTGACGAAAGCTTGGCATTGGTATAGTAGTATTAAACTCCTAGAGTTTGATTATTTTACCCTGGTGTTCGTTTTTATTTATTTATTGGCATGGATGCACCCAGGGATCATGTGTTTAGTTTAATTATCAACATACATACATACATATATCCAAATTTCTTTTTTGTTGACAAAGAGTTAAAGAGTTAAATTGGAGACTAGAATAGCTATTTCGAGCTTATTTTGCTCTCATCAGCTAGCCATACCCTCTATGGCAGTGATGGTGAATCTTTTAGAGACTGAGTGCCCAAACTGCAACCCAAAACCCACTTATGTATTGGCAGGTGCCGGGTGGCCATGGCCCATTGGGTGGGTGTGGCCCATTGGGTGGGCGGGGCTGCGGTGGTAACGGCAGACAGGGTGGGACTGAAAAGTTCAATCAATCAATTCCAACTTTGCGAGATATTTTTTTTTTCCCCGCGAAGTTGAAATTGATTGATTGATTGAATTATTTTTTTTTGCACACGGCGGCAGAGGCCTAAAGAGAAAAGGTTTTATAAAACCCAGCTGAAGGCCTAGGACTGGGGCGACGGCTTGCATGCCCACAGAGAGGGCTCTGCGTGCCACCTCTGGCACGCGTGCCATAGGTTCACCACCACGGCTCTATGGGATTCGAACCTGGGCAGCCTGCATGCTAGGCAGTTGTATTAACTTCCAGACCACCAGTTCTCCTCCCCTTTTGTCAACCGAGCCAAGGAAATATATACAGAAAGTTGTTTTTTTTTGGGGGGGGGGGGGCTGCATGGCAAAAGTGTCTGGGGAAAAAAAAACAACTTTCTGTATATATCTCTGTGTGTGTGTGTGTGTATGTATGTATGTGAGGAACTTTTGGATGTATGGACTTCAACCCCATTTGTGGGGAATTCTGGGGGTTGAAGTCCACGCAACCGAAACTTCCTCAGGTTGAGAAACAGTGATCCTGCCCCACTTCCTCTTAGTCAGTCAGTATCCTAGGCTGGTTGAGAATCTTCCATATCCTGTTTTCAGGCTGTTTTCAACATCCTTTATCTTTCCTAATTTTGTCTTTATCATTTTGATTTTATTTTACTTCTTTAAAGGCTGGGATTATTATTCAGAGCAACAGCAAATGTCAATAAGAAAGACAAAAACATCTGGATGGTGGCTGTTGAAATACAAGAAGACAGCAGAATAGAAGAAAAAGAACTGGAAGAAATCACAAAATATAAAGACCTGCAAATAGCAATGAAAGCAAAGGTATTCTAAATAGTGATAGGAGCCAGGGGTGCAATTCCAAAACATCTGGAGCGCCACTTACACACCATGGGCATTGACAAATTCATCATCAGTCAATTGCAAAAGGCGGTTTTACTCAGAACAGCTTACATCCTGCGATGATACATTTAACACCCATAAAACATCAGCATCTGCCTATCCAAGCTCTTTAGGAAGGACTTGATAGGCGGATTAAATCCAACTCCAGTCTGAACATCTTGCTGACTATGCTACCAGCCATAATAATAATAATAATAATAATAGAAATTCTTTGTTATACCAGTTGTGAACACCCTCGGAACGATACTAAAGAACTTTTCTAAATATCTGGAAATATTGAATTTGAGGGGCCCTTGGTGCTCTCTGAACTTGCTTGTTTTCTTGCAGAAGTTTCATTACCCTAACCAGTGGAACAACCTGCCTCCAGAAGCGGTGAGTGCTCCAACACTGGAAGTTTTTAAGAAGAGACTGGACAGCCATTTGTCCAAAATGGTATAGGGTTTCCTGCCTGAGCAGGGGGTTGGACTAGATGACCTCCAATGTCCCTTCCAACATCATCATCATCATCATCATCATCATCATCATTATTATTATTATTATTATTATTATTATTATTATTATTATTATTATTATTATTATTATTATTATTATTATTACATCTGCAAGAAAACAAAGTAAACTCAGAGAGCACCAAGGACCCTTCCTTTCAGCCCCGAGCTACAAATATTCTCCTTTATTAATACTGAATTTATCAGACTGTGTGACCAACCATAATACAGGTAGTCCTTGACTTATGACCACAACTGAGCCCAAAATTGTTGTTGCTAAGCGAAACATTTGTTAAGTGATTTTTACCCCATTTTATGACATTTCTTGCCACAGCGTTAAGGGAATCACTGCAGCTGTTAAATTAGTAACACGGCTGTTAAGTGTATCAGGTTTTTCCATTGACTTTGCTGGTAAGAAGGTCACAAAAAGGTAATCACATGACTCTGGGACACTGCAATGGTCATAAACGTGAGTCAGTTCCCAAGCATATGAATTTTGATCTCATGACCAAGCGGGTGCTACAACGGTTGCAAGTGTGGAAAATAGTCATAAATCACTTTTTTCAGTGCCGTTGTAACTTTGAACGGTATAATTAATAATAATAATAATAATAATAATAATAATGATGATGATGATGATGATGATGATGATGATGATGATGATGATGATGATGATGTTGAAAGAGACCTTGGAGGTCATCTAGTCCCACCCCCTGCTCAGGCAGGAAACCCTATACCAGTGATGGCGAACCTTTTAAAGACCGAGTGTCCAAACCGCAACCCAAAACCCACTTATTTATCGCAAAGTGCCAGGACCGCATCAGCATTGTGGTGCCCTCGGGGGGGGGGGCAGGGAGGCGCCTCTGAGTGCCATCTCTGACACACAAAAACTGGTGGCGCAAAAATGGGCCACTGCGCTGCAAGGCGCAAAAACAGCCGCCACGCCACGGGGTGCAGATACAAGGTGCTGCACCACGCAAGAACGGGGCTGGGCTAGGAGTATCACGCAGGTGCTAGCCCCGCCCATTTGCAGCATGTGCGTGCTTGCGGCCCCGTGTGCACATGCACGCATGTAAAATGCTTCCCCCTCCCTTTTCTTCCAGTCCACCAATCGACAATGGTTGGTGACCTCTGCTCTACCACCTTTATTTGAGCTTGCTAGTCGGACGCTTTCCTCCTTTGTGCTGGGCGGGGCTCCTGCTCCGGGCAGTGGTGATGGCCTGATGGACCTGCTGCTGGCGGTGGTGGCATGCATGCCAACAGAGAGGGCTCTGAGTGCCGCCTCTGGTGGTACGCGTGCCATAAGTTCGCCACCACTGCCCTATACCATTTTGGACAAATGGCTGTCCAGTCTATTTTTAAAAACTTCCAGTGTTGGAGCATTCACCGCTTCTGGAGGCAGGTAGTTCCACTGGCTAATTGTTCTCACTGTCAGGAAGTTTCTCCTTAGTTCTAGGTTTCTTCTCTTCTTGATTAGTTTCTACCCATTGCTTCTTGTCCTGCCTTCAGGCGCCTTGGAAAATAGCTTGACTCCCTCTTCTTTGGGGCAGCCCCTGAGATATTGGAACACTGCTGTCCTGTCCCCCCTCGTCCTTCTCTTCGTTAAACTAGACATACCCAATTCCAGCAGCCGTTCCTTATATGCTTTAGCCTCCGGTCCCCTAATCATCTTTGTTGCTCTTCTCTGTACTCTTTCTAGAGTCTCAGCATCTTTTTTACATCGTGATGACCAAAACTGGATGCAGTATTCCAAGTGTGGCCTTCCCAAGGCATTGTAAAGTGGTATTAATACTTCACGTGATCTTGATTCTATCCCTCTGTTAATGCAACCTAGGACTGTGTTGGCTTTTTTGGCAGCTGCAGCACACTGCTGGCTCATATTTAAATGATTGTCCACTAGGACTCCGAGATCCCTCTCGCAGTTACTACTATTGAGCAAGATACCTATACATTTGGTTTTTCTTGCCTAAATGTAGAACCTTACTTTTTTCACCATTGAATTTCATTTTGTTAGATAGCGCCCAGTGTTCAAGTCTGTCCAGGTCCTCCTGTATCCTAAGCCTGTCTTCTGGAGTGTTGGCTATTCCTGCCAGCTTGGTGTCATCCGCAAATTTGATGAGTTCCCCATCTATCCTCTCATCCAAATCGCAAAGCCAGATGTCCAGATCCTCCTGTATCCTAAGCCTGTCTTCTGACATGGCAAACAATATTAGTTTCCCTTCTCTAATCCGTTTAAGATTTTGAGTGCTTCCTCTCCAATACCTCCTCCCCAAAGAACAACATCCAAGAGATGGCTGGGTAAATGTTTTGCAGCAAAAACAAAGAAAAAGGGAGCCGTTGTGGAGCCTTGGTGAAGGTGCTGGAGTAGTGAAGGACACACAACATGGAGTTTGTCGTCCCAACGATATGGACTTTCTGGAGAGTTGGATTCTATTCCCCTACAGCAGAGGTAGGCAACCTCGGCTCTTTTATGACTCATGGACTTCAACTGGGAGTTGAAGTCCATGAGTCATAAAAGAACCGAGGTTGCCTACCCCTGCCCTACAGCCATTGGAAGCTGCCTGGAAGACTTCGGGACAGCCCTCCTCTCTCAACTTCGAAACCAAAGTGGCTTAAGGGTGAAGGTGCTGGACTAGGTGTTGGGAAAGCTAGTTCAAACCCCCCCCTCGACTCAGCCCCAGAAGCTCATTGGCTGATTTTGGGACAGTCTCTCCCTCTCCGCTTAAGAGCCAATCAGGTGTAGTAGGGAAGGGGCTGGAAGTCCATTTTAGACACAGAAGCTCATTGGCTGACTTCCCCTCTCAGCCCAAAGCATCAATCAAGTGGTAGTAGTAAAAGTACTGGACTAGGAGTGGGGAATCTCAGGTTCTAGCCCCACCAACCATGGATGCTCATTGGCTGACTTTGAGCCAGTCCCTCCCTCTCAAACCAAGAACCAATCAGGTGTGGTGGAGAAGGGACTGGACTGGGAACAGGAAAACCCAAGTTCTAGTCGTCCCCCCCCCCACCTTGGCCCCAGAAGCTCAATGGCTTTTGGGCGACTCCCTCCCTCTCAGCCCAAAGAGCCAATCAGCTGTAGTGGGGAAAGGGATAGATTAAGCGTGGGGAAACACATATACATGCCCCCCCTCAGCCATGAAAGCTGTTTGGGGGACCTGGGGTCAGCCCCTCTCTCTTGACCCAATTTACCTCAGAAGGAATAAATTAATGAATCTCCTGCAAATTACCCTTTGCTCCCGAAGAAAGGGCAGGGTATAAGTTCTGACAGATACATGAATAATAAATAGCGGTTCTTTAGAAGTGATGAAATTCACTATTGCGTATATGGTTACGGCTTTACAAAATAAAAGACCGGAACATTCAGTTTTATTTTCCCTGTAACTCCAGTCTGTTTTTCCTCCAACTAAAGATGGAGATATATTTCCTTATCTTAATCCCACAGGGGACTTTAATTTTCCGTCCAAAGGACACCACAAGTTAACCTGGACAGCAAAATCTTGAAGCCAAAACTACAGTAAAGTCTGGTTTCATTTTAAACTTGATTAAATTAAGCAAATTCTATGCACTTGGCTCCTGATGCATTGGATAATTTCCCACTTAAAAATTACAATTCAACCGAAGCTTTTTACAGGCAGGGGTGAATCACAGCTCTGCCATTGAAGCACCATCCCTTTAAAGAGGGTTTTATTAAACCATTTCACCACTTACTTCCTTTTCTCTTCCTGTAACATATGCACCCAGCTGTTATGGTCTGTTAAATCTGATTTAGGTCATAGCATGACGTGTGAAACTAGCCTTTATGGCAGTGTGTTTCAACTTTGGCAACTTTAAGACACGTGGAAATTCAATTTCCAGAATTCCACGCTGGCTGGGGAATTCTGAGCATTTAAGTCCACACATCGTTAAAAATGCCAAGGTTGAAAAACAGGGTACTATGGCTTATTCAATAAACTACAGCAGAG
Organism: Protobothrops mucrosquamatus; assembly: GCF_001527695.2. Classification (NCBI taxonomy): domain Eukaryota; kingdom Metazoa; phylum Chordata; class Lepidosauria; order Squamata; family Viperidae; genus Protobothrops; species Protobothrops mucrosquamatus. The sequence continues at coordinate 1,191,795 of NW_015386401.1, read as the reverse complement.
GGTTAATATGAAGAACAAGACTGCACCCCAAAATACTTTGGATATTGACTCTGATTAGTGACTTCCTCTTAAGTCAGCCTACCTCACAGGATTATTGTTGCACGCAAGAAATGAAATGAGTTTCTATTCTAAACCCAGAGCTACCAATTAGATCTTTTCTATTTTAGTTTCAGCAGTTTCCCAAAGATTTTGCGCTCTATTTGCTAGCTAGAAGATAATCCCAACCTGCATTCGCCCTGTCTCTGGCTCCTTAAGGCAGGTTTCGTAACAAAAAGGAAACCGGGAGCTGGAAATTCAAATATACAAAGAAAAGAAACAGGGAAACAAAAGCAGAGGTCGCCACAGCCGCTCTCCTCTTCCTCCAACCCTCTCAAAAATTAAATAAGAATTTCAATGGGGCCACGCCGGGTAACACCCATCCAAGCAGTTTCAGTTTGTACACGGCTCCCACTCGAGGACTGCTAGTGTAACACAATCCCAAGACACCTGCAAGCCGCTGGCCGCTTTCCAGATCCAGATCCTGCGCCCATCAGGACCCCAGATCCTTGTTCCATATTTCTGGATTTCCTGCCCAGACGTGCTTATGGGCACCCCTCAAAAGTAAAGCCCATCCTTACAGGCGCAGCAAGAATCCCGCCAAGGGGAAAGGGCGCTCCGGAGAGCCCTGCGCGCCCATCTCAGCGCCCCCGGGCCTCGGCCAAAATCGGGGCTTTCCAGAAGCCGGGAATGGCAGGAGGGGGGTATCTTGCAGGATCGGGCTCCGTGGGAGCCGACTGTTGCCCCTTCCTCCTTTTCCTCGCTCCCGAGCTCAAGGGGAGAACGGGGAAACTGCCGCGCCCTAGTCAGGCATGCGCCCAGGAGCACGCAGCAGCCGCTGGAGAGGGGAAAACTTTCGGCGAAAGAGCCGGGAGGGGAGCTGGAGTCCGGGACTAGGCCTCCTCGAAGCACTCACCGTCCGGCCGGGAGTTGCGCGGATGCAGAAGGCGGGCCGAAGAGCTCCCCGAGCCCCTCCGCACGGCGGAGCGAACTTTCTCCTCCCCGGCGGCGCACAGGTGAACCTTTCGCCCAGGTATGCGGTAGAACCTGGCGGCCGCCTCCAATTTAACTCTTCCTGGTCCAGCCGAGAAGGAGGGAGCCAGGAGGGCGACAGGGGTGGCGCCGGTGCGCCTTTGCCCTTGGCTCTGGTGCAGAGCGGCAGCAAGTGAATGGGCTTTTGGCACGGTTGCCATTATTATTATTATTATTATTATTATTATTATTATTATTATTATTATTATTATTATTATTATTATTATTATTATT
>NW_015386401.1:1170581-1190393 GCF_001527695.2 Protobothrops mucrosquamatus | reverse complement strand
ACGTTTTGCAATTGACTAATAGCGAATTTGTCAATGCCAATGGTGTTCAAGTGGTGCTCCAGTTGTTTTGGGATTGCACCCAAGGTGCCTATTACTATTGGTATTATTATTATTATTATTATTATTATTATTATTATTATTATTATTATTATTATTATTATTAATATATGCGGGTGATCTACAGTTAGATTCACACTCTAAGACTGGTGGAAGCTTAATACAGTTAGTCCTTGACTTACAACAGTTCGCTTAGTGACCAATGTTACAATGGCGCTGAAAAAAAGTGACTTATGACTCTTCTTCACACTTATGACCTGTGCAGCATCCCCATGGTCACGTGATCAGAATTTGGATGCTTGGCAACTGGCATGTATTTATGACGGTTGCACTGTCCCGGGATGGTGGGATCCCCTTCTGCAACCTTCTGACAAGCAAAGTCAATGAGGGAAGCCAGATTCACTTAAGAACGGTGTTACTCATTTAACCACTGCAGTGATTCATTTAACAAATGTAGCAAGAAAAGTTGTAAAAGGGGGCAGATTCCCTTAACAAATTTCTCACTTAGCAACATAAATTTTGGGCTCGAAAGTTGAGGACCACTTGTAAGTCAGATCCTAATCAAGAATTATGAAGGTACCGTCTAAGAATCTAGGTAGTTTCAAGCAGAGTAGGATCTCTTTGTGTAAAATTAGGGCATTCGGGGCTGATAAATTCAGCCTTTTCAGATAGCAAGTGAGTACTACAGGTAGTCCTAGACTTAACGATTATAATTGAACTCAAAATTTCTGTTGCTAAGTGAAACATTTGTTAGGTTTTGCCCTATTTTACGACCTTGTGAAGTCAATTACTACAGTTGTTAAGTTAGTAACAGGATTGTTAAGTGAATCTGGCCTTCCTATTGACTTTGCTTGTCAGAAGTTTGCCAAAGGTGACCCTATGCCAGGGGTCTTCAAACTTGGCCCTTTTATGATTTGTGGACTTCAATTCCCAGAATTCCTCAGCCAGCGCACATTGGCTGAGGAATTCTGGGAGTTGAAGTCCACAAGTCATAAAAGGGCCAAGTTTGAAGACCCCTGGCATAGGACATTGCAACCATCATAAATATGAGTCAATTGCCAAGCGTCCGAATTTTGATCACCTGTCCATGGGGATAGATAGATAGATAGATAGATAGATAGATAGATAGATAGATAGATAGATAGATAGATAGATAGATAGATGGATGGATGGATGGATGGATGGATGGATGGATGGATGGATGGATGGATGAGAGAGAGAGAGAGAGAGAGAGAGAGAGAGAGAGAGAGAGATTAGATTAGATAGATAGATAGATAGATAGATAGATAGATAGATGATAGATAGATAGATAGATGATAGATAGATAGATAGATAGATAGATAGATAGATAGATGATAGATAGATAGATAGATAGATAGATAGATAGATAGATAGATAGATAGATAGATAGATAGATAGATAGATAGATAGATAGATAGATCGATCCTGAAGTTGAAACTCAAGTACTTTGGCCACCTAATGAGAAGGAAGGACTCACTGGAGAAGGGCCTAATGCTGGGAAAGATTGAGGGCAATAGAAGAAGGGGATGACAGAGAATGAGGTGGCTGGATGGAGTCACTGAAGCAGTAGGCGTGAGCTTAAATGGACTCCAGAAGATGGTAGAGGACAGGAAGGCCTGGAGGAACGTTGCCCATGGGGTCGCGATGGGTCGGACACGAGTTCACAACTAACAACAACAACCATGGGGATGCTGCAATGGTCATGTGAAAAATGGTTATGTCACTTTTTTCAGTGCTGTTGTAACTTTGAACAGTCACTAAATGAACTGTTGTAAGTCAAGGACTACCTGTACAGGTAGTTCTTGATATACAGACATTTGTTTAGTGACTGATTGGAGTTACAACAGCACTGAAAAAATGATTTACAGCCAGTCTTCACACTTATGACCGTCGCAGCATCCCCATGGTCACAGGATCAAAATTTGAACACATGGCAACTGACTCATATTTATGACGGTTGCAGTGTCCTAGGGTCACATGATCGCCATTTGCAACTTTCCCAGCCAGCTTCCGACAAGCAAAGTCAATGGGAGAAGCCAGATTTGCTTAATGACCCCAAGATTCATTTAACAACAGCAGTGATTTGCTTAACAACTGTGGCAAAAAAGTTGTAAAATCAGGCATGAGTCACTTAACAACTGCTTTGCTTTATAACAGAAATTCTGGCCTGAATTGTGGTCATAAGTCAAGGACTACCTGAAGCTCTCAATCAGAAGATTCCTTAGTGCAATAATAATAATAATAATAATAATAATAATAATAATAATAATAATAATAATTACAACAACAACAACAACAACAACAACAACAATAATAATAATAATAATAATAATAATAAAGTTGGAAGAGACCTTGGAGGTCATCTAGTCCAACCTCCTGCTCAGGCAGGAAACCCTATACCATTTCGGACAAATGGCTGTCCAGTCTCTTCTTAAAAACTTCCAGTGTTGGAGCGTTCACCGCTTCTGGAGGCAGGTTGTTCCACTGGTTAATTGTTCTAACTGTCAGGAAGTTTCTCCTTAGTTCTAGGTTGCTTCTCTCCTTGCTTAGTTTCCATCCGTTGCTTGGAATGAATGTGCTGTGTTGATGAGCAGACTGGATTTAGACGGGTCGGTTCCACCACAGAGCACCGCTTTGGATGCTTCAAATTCTTGCAGAGAAATGCAGTTATAAGCTTGGAAATAAATTAGAAGCCTCCTTGATAGGTTTGTGGGTGTTCCTGATTTTTAAGCAGCAGAATATGGGTTCTTCCGTTCAGGTAAAGTGCACGATGAACTGGGGTTAGCTTTGTCCTCCAGCCCCTGTTCAGAAAGCACGTAAGCCGGATGTCACTGGAGAAAGCAATTATATTTGGAAAAAGTTAGGGGTAAAAGGACACCAGGCCATCAAAGAACATGGTTTTTTTTAACGTAGGAACCAGTTTTGGTCACCCCATTACAAAAAAGATGTTGAGACTTTGGAAAAGTGCAGAGCAACTCAGATGATTAAAGGCCTGGAGACTAAAAGAAGAACAGTTGCAGGAATTGGGCATGTCTAGTTTAATGAAAAGAAGGACTAGGGGTAATATGATAGCAGTGTTCCAATATCTGATGGGCTGCCAGAAAGAAGAGGGAGCCAACTTATTCTCCAAAGCACCTGAAGGCAGAACAAGAAGCAAGGGATGGAAACTAATCAAGGAGAGAAGGAGAAATTTCCTACCAGGGAGAACAATTAACCCGTGTAACAGCTTGCCTTCGGAATAGCAACAGCAATAGCACTTATATACTGCTTCACAGTGCTTTACAGCCCTCTCTAAGCAGTTTACAGAGTCAGCATATTGCCCCCCAACAATCTGGGTCCTCATTTTACCCACCTGGAAAGGATGGAAGGCTGAGTCAGCCTTGAGCTGGTGAAACTCAAACTGCTGAACTGCTGGCAGCCGGCAGTCTGCAGAAGTAGCTGCAGTACTGCATTCTAACCACTGCGCCACCTCGGCTCATGTAAGTGCTTCATCACTGGAGGTTTTTAAGAAGAGATTGGACTACCATTTGTCTGAAATGGCATAGGGCAGGGGTAGGCAACCTTGGCTCTTTTATGACTCGTGGACTTCAACTCCCAGAATTCCTGAGCCAGCCATGCTGAGGGGAAAGGGAGAGGTTTCCAAGCTGAGCCATGCTGGCTCAGGAATTCTGGGAGTTGAAGTCCACGAGTCATAAAAGAGCCAAGGTTGCCTACCCCTGGTATAGGGCAGAGGTCCCCAACTCCTGGTCCGTGGACCGGTACCGGGCCGCGGCATGCCAGCAACTGGTCCACACAAACAAGCAAAGCCCCATCCGTGGGATGCAGGCAGCACACAAAACCACGCACTCTCTGGTCCGGCTGTGTGGAAAACCTTTTTCCACACAGCCAGTCCCTGGTGCCCTGGTTTAGGGTCTCCTGCTTGAACAGGGGCTTGGACTAGAAAACCTCCAAGGTCCCTTCCAGCTCTATTCTGATTGATCGGTGGTGGTGGGGCACATCAAAGCTGACGCTAGCCAGAGCATAGAAAAACTCAAAGAAGTAGTACAAGATCGGAAGATGTGGAGATACCTGGCCACATAGAATTGCCAAGAGTTGGACACAACTAAATCGATGACATCATCATCATCATAAGCAGGGTGTATCCAAGTGCTCATTTGATTTGGTTTTACTATAAATGGCATGATGCAGGCCTTTACGGTGTCACGCAGCACGAATTAGAAATTGGTTCTGCCCATAGAGTGGGCCTTTAGACAGGATGTGTTGTGGGTCAGCTCTTTTCATAAGGTTAATGGGACACAGCCAGGTGAAAGGCCTTCTCAGTGGTGGCCCTCACATAATGGAAACTTTCCCCCCGGATATATATCCATTAGCCTCTACCAGTATTTCATTAAAAGGCCAAAGCCATTGTACCAGGAGATTGTTAGCTGTTAGATTAAGTGAATGATATATTTGAAATGGTGTTTCTTTAATGATTCTTTCTATACTTTATATTTTAATGCCTGGCTTCTGGACTTTATTGTACCCCATCCAGAGTTTGTTAGGATTGGGCAATAACTAAAATAAAATAATAAAATGAAATTAAAATATACGGGCCTAATTCGAAGGCTTGGTTAACTGAACGTCTATGCAGGTATGGTGGCAATTATTACATTAATTTTGTCAGAAGCAGGAATCTCTTGACAGAGGCAAGGATACAGTAATAATCCTTTTTTTAAAAAAAAACCCCACCCTGCGAAGCAGACACACAACTGGCAAAGAGGCACAACCCTGAACACAGAAAGAGTTTAAAGTGAATTCTGGACAGGAAACTTCGTTTTAATAAGGTGTAATACCTCAAGATGTGCCAGACAGAGGGGCATAGAGAGTGCTGATCCCTAGAGTGGCTGACAGTCGGACACAACTGAATGGCTGACAATGAATATATCTCAAGAATCTCAACAGTCATACTCAGATTTTTTTAAACAACCCTTTGCTCAGTCAAACTTGACTGTTTACAGATACTGTTATCCTGGAGGTTAAATTTACAGTACAAGTATTCCTCAAATTACAACCACAATTGCACCCAAAATTTCTGTTGCTAAGCGAGACATTTGTTAAGTGAATTTTGCTTCATTTTACGACCTTTTTTTGCCACAGTGGTTAAGTGAATCACAGCAGTTGTTAAATTAGTCACACGGCTGTTAAGTGAATCTGGCTTCCCCATTGACATTTCTTGTCAGGTCACAGAAGGGGATCACGTGAACCCAGGACACTGCAACTGTCATAAATATGAGTCAGTTGCCAAGTGTCTGAGTTTTGATCACATGACCATGGGGATGCTTGCAATGGTTGTAAATGTGAAAAACGATCATATATCACTTTTTTCAGTGCCGTTGTAACTTCGAATAGTTACTAAATGAACTGTTATAAGTCAAGGACTACTGTACAGGTAGACCTTAACTTAAAGTCAAGGTCAATTAGCAACCATTCAAAATTATGACGGAACTGCCTTGGGGCTACGTACAACCCAGATCTGAAGTTACCACAGTCTACTCTAGCCTCCTCCATAGTCACGTGACTTCCCTTCTGATGCTCAGCAGTGCATCCACATTTATGGCTGTTTGCAGTGTCCTGCAGTCACGTGACTGAGTTTTACAACGGTTTTGTTGAAAACCGGCACTTTGGCAAAACCATGCCCATAGCAAACCGTGCGTTCACTTAATGAGCATGGCATTTACGGCTGTTTGACTGCTTAATGACTGCCTTAAAAAAGATATTAAAATTGGTCATCATGACTTATGACCATAATGGGCAGGTTCTATTATGGTCATATGCTGAGGACTATGTGTAGAGCAGCGGTTCTCGACCTATGGGTCGCGACCCCATTTGGGGTCGATCGACCATTTCACGGGGGTAGCCAAGCAAGGCTGTCCGCCATTTTTTTTGTCCGCCATTTTTCCCCCCTTTTCCGGCGGGTGCCTTACCTCCCTTGGGCTGGGCCAGCTGGTGGTCGGCCTGCTCCGTCTCTGCCGCTTGCCAGCTACGCCTCGGCCGGCGCAGGGGGAGGAACCACGCATGCACGGCGCTCCCGGGCAGGGAAAGTCCTTGACTTATGACCGGTTGGGTAGTCCTCGACTTACGACCGGTTTAGTCCTCAACGTACGACCGGTTTAGTCCTCGACTTACGACCAGTTTAGTCCTTGACTTACGACCGGTTGGGGGTCGCGGCATTAAAAAGGTTGAGAACCACTGGTGTAGAGAGTAAGATGGGTGGCAGCAGAGCCATTGTGGGCTAGGGGAGAAGACGTTAGACGAAGTGGGAATACCCCATTTTTTGTCTCTCCTCAGCCACAGATGCTCATTGGCTGATACTGCGCTGGTCCTTCCCTCTTAGCCCAAGAGCCAATCAGGTTTAGTGGGGAAGGGACTGGACTAGGAGTGGGGAGACCTGGGTTCTAGTCTCTCTCTCCAGCTCAGAAGCTCATTCGCTGACTTTGGGGCAATCCCTCCCTCTCAGTCTAACCTACCCCAGAAGGTTATTGTGGGGAAAAATAGGAGGAGGGAACACTGTAAGCTGCTTTGAACTTCTATTAGAAAAGGGGGTTATAAATGTCATATGTAAATAATGAAATAATTAAAGGGGTGGGAAATGGCACCTTTAATTCTCTGAATTTATGTGTGTGACAAGAAAGAGGACTCGGGAGCTGCAGGTTGCCCACTCATAATGTTGGAAGGGACCTAAAAGTTCACCAAGTCCAACCCCCCCCCATCCCACTTTGCTTACTGCAGAATATGCTACACCAGGGGTCTTCAAACTTGGCCCTTTTATGACTTGTGGACTTCAACTCCCAGAATTCCTCAGCCAGGCACGCGTGCCTGGCTGAGGAATTCTGGGAGTTGAAGTCCACAAGTCATAAAAGGGCCAAGTTTGAAGACTCCTGTGCTACACCATTTCCTTAACAGGATGCAAAACTAGTTTTTCTTAGGTTGAAATAACAGAAGAGAGACTTCCTTCTTCTCTTCTTTGACCTTAAGATCTGGTTAGCTGAAGTCACTGGCGATTTAAAAAATTGTAATTTGGGATGGATTGTATGGTTTTATTGATCCAGAAATGAGAAAATTGTGGGACATTTCCCTTCGTGAAACGTTCTGGCTCCCAGCTTAGTGAAACTGGAAGACAAGAGATTTTTTTCCTGTGTGTTTTTTTTTTAAAAAGAATTAGTAAATATATTACAGTAGCAGCCCAACAGTGCAGTAGAAGCCATCCCTTTTTAAACACATGCAACACACACACACACACAAAAAGGAATTTTAATGTACAGTTGTGGCCACCATCTCGATCGTTTTGACTTTCTTTACTGGTCGGGATTTCAGCTCTGGTAATCTTTATGCAGGTAAACCAGCACCATCACAGGCTTGGGGGGAATTCTGGGAATTGAAGTCCAAAGATCTTAAAGCTGCCGTGGTTGAGAAACACGGGTCCACAGGATTGCAGGTTTAGGAGCAAACCAACTTGAACAAAGAGGGAATTTCTCACCAAGTCAGACCCGAAGGTTATACGTAAATTCAGGCCCAGAAGAATCTTACAATTTGAAAGTGCCTCAAGAATCCTCTTGTTTATCTCTAGCAATATACGGTATCTCTGATTGATTATATTGTTCTCAAGTAACTGAAAGAGATCCTATGCTAGAATAAGAATCTTGCAATATAAACCTAGTGATCGGGATCCTGTGCTCAAAAGCAACTTGTGAAGAGACTGAACAGACGTACCTTGGAGAGTTTCCAAAGAGGATGAGGTTATTCCACAAGGGCTATTAATCACTAAATCTCTGAATTATCAGGCACCGGAAACCATAATCAAAGTACTTGTTCTTCATGCTTCGCTTGTGAACCTCCGGGTTGGATCGGAATGCTGGATGCCATGGCTTAGGGCAGGGGTAGGCAACCTTGGCTCTTTTATGACACGTGGACTTCAACTCCCAGAATTCCTGAGCCAGCATGGCTCAGCTTGGAAACCTCTCCCTTTCCCCTCAGCATGGCTGGCTCAGGAATTCTGGGAGTTGAAGTCCACACGTCATAAAAGAGCCAAGGTTGCCTACCCCTGGCTTAGGGGCTTGATCTCATGCACCTGCTTCAATTTCCTCTTTATGTCATCTAAGGCATGACTCAAATTTAATCCCAGCTGCTTTACCTCAGCACAAGGACCTTATGGAAACACAAACTAATTTGCCAGAGTCTTAACAGGATTCCTGAAATTACCTTAAACATGAGAAATTGAGCTCAAGAGAAAGTGCTCTTTAATATGCGAAGCAGAATTTCTCAACCGTGGCTAGTTTAGGATGGGTGGATTTCAGTTCCCAGAATTCCCCAGCCAGCCATGCTGGCTGGGGAATTCTGGGAGTTGGAAGTCCACCCGTCTTGAAGTGGCCAAGGTTGAAAAACACTGATGTGCAACAGAAACATATCTGCCCACAAGTTGCAAATTTTTATTTCTCTCTCTTTATCACCTCTCTCAAACATTTCCAGTGCCCCAAATCTCCTTGAAGACCCTTCCAAGCTGCCCGAACAACCAATCCAGTTTTGCCTATAGAATGTAAAGTTGCTAAGATGCCGTTTGTGTCTCTCCCCTCCGTAAAAACGCCCAGCATTCACAGAAAGACAGATTAGTCATTAGCAGATTAAGGAACGGCTGTAATTAGAGGCACAGCAAAGTATACAGATCATGTATTCACAGCTCAAGGGTGCCACTCTCCTTCTAGGTCTGTCTGTCTGTCGTTCTTTTTTTTCCCCTTTTCTTTTTCGCCGATGTATAAATTTCTCCCACCAAATATTCCCTCTCAGATGCATTAATGCCTCTCCTTCCTTCCCTCCCTCCTCCCGCTTCCCACCCCCAATAAATAGCTGAGGATATCTTGATTTTAATTGGGGGGTACTGATGCCCACATATTAAGACTAATAGTGCAATTCTCGACATGTCTGCTCGGAAATCGGCCTCTTTGCGTTCCCAAGAGGACCCACTTCCAATAGCTGCACATCCAAATTGCACTCTAAAGCATGCAGCCCAGTTTTGAGGTCTTCTGTCTCTCTTTCTCTCGCCCCCTGCCCTCCACGAAGCAGCGTTGTGATTTATTACTTTAATGAATGGTTGCAGTCAAGTTCTCCTCTGATGCCAAGAGGATTTTCTTCCTAGGCTTGGAGAAGAGAAGAGTTCCACGTGGAGAGAAACTGGCAGTTAACGGAGGGGAATCCTGAGCACGCTTTGGATGTGTGAACTTGGCCCAGCCGTTGGATAATCCAGGGTTGATCCTTGGCAATGTGATTCTTCATTGCATGGCTGGATCCACAGACGGAGCAAAGGGGGAGCAGATTTGGCAGAAGACGATCTAGAAATATTCTCAACATGAGATGGAGGCCTGTTTGGGGGGGGGGAAGGCCGTGGACCCCTTCAGAATGCCGTTTCGTGCTCTTTGTTACAGGTATTCCTCGGCTTACGAATGTTTGCTAAGGGATCGTTCAGAGTTACAACAGCACTGAAAAAAAGTGACGGATTGACCGTTTTTCACAGTTACAACCATTGCAGCATCCCCCCCGGTCACGTGGTCCGGATTCAGCCGCTTGGCCACCGACTCGCACCTACGACGGTTGCAGTGTCCTGGAGTCCTACGGATCCCCCTTTTGCGAGCTTCTGACAAGCAAAGTCAGTGGGGAAGCCAGGTTCATTTAACAACTGAGTTATTAACTTAACCATGCCGCAGTGATCCATTTAACGACTGTGGCAAGAAAAGGTCGTAAAAATGGGGCAAAACTCACTCAATCACTGTCTCGCTTAGCGGCAGAAATTTTGGGCTCAGTTGGAGTCGTTAAGTCAAGGAGTGCCTCAGGTCCTGTGCAACGTAAAGGGTGGGTGATTCTGAAGGTTGGACTAAACCAGGGGTCTGCAACCTTGACAACTTTAAGACTTGTGGACTTCAGCTCCCAGACCCCTGGACTAAACTGTCCTCAGATGAAGCAGGTCAATTTTGCATATCTGCTGTATTCAACCTGCCCCTTCGGTCAGCTTCAGGCAGGTCTTTCGTAAAGCCCCCAATTTCCAAAACAATGCCAGTTCAAAGTTGGGATGATTTTTCAAAAGTCAGATAATAGACTTGTTGGAGCTGGGTGGGACTGCAGTCATGAAGCATCTTCACCCATGAGATATCCAGAAGCCCCATTGCAAATTTTTACAAGAAGCCCAGCGCTGGGGTCCTGGGCTTGGTGGCTGAAAGAATTTTGCTTCACATTCCCACTTCTCTGCACAAGAATGCAGGGGAAAGTTTCCTGTATAGCAGTTGACCCCACTCAAATAATTCAGAAGATCAGTTTGTAAACCCTCCTGCCAATAGAAAAAGTTGCTTGGGGGGTGTGTCTCATTTTTTCCACTCATTCCAAAAGATAAGAAAGAAAGAAAGAAAGAAAGAAAGAAAGAAAGAAAGAAAGAAAGAAAGAAAGAAAGAAAGAAAGAAAGAAAGAAAGAAAGAAAGAGGGAGGGAGGGAGGGAGGGAGGAAGGAAGGAAAGAAGAAAGAAAAGGAAGGAAGGAAGGAAGGAAGGAAAGGAAGAAAAAGGAAGGGAGGAAGAAAGAAAGGGAGGGAGGGAGAAAGAAAGAAAGAAAAAGAAAGAAAGGAAGAAAGAAAGAAAGAAAGAAAAAATACAGGTAGTCCTCGACTTACAACTGTTTGTTTAGTGACCATGCAAAGTTACAATGACACTGAAAAAACTGACGTACAATCAGTCCTTGTACTTAACAACTGTTGCAGCATCCCCACGGACACTCAGAATTTGAGTGCTTGGCAACCAGCATGTATTTATGATGATTGCAATGTCTCTGGTTGTGTGTGTGTGTGTGTGTGTGTGATGTGATCATTATTTGTAACCTTCCCAGTTGGCTTCCGACAAGCAAAGTCAATGAGGGAAGACAGACTTGCTTAAAGATCACATGTTTCACTTAACAACTTCAGTGATTTTTGTTTAACCGTGGCAAAAAAAGGTCATATAATCAAGTGCGATTCACTTAACAACCGCTTTGCTTAGCAACAGAAATTTGGTCCCAACTGTGGTTGTAAGTCGAGGATTATCTGTATATTTTGTTCCTTTGTGTCTTTTATATCTCTCACAAGAAGCGATGCCTCTAATCTTGCATGTACAGTATAACACTCATCCGATCTTCCTTGTTTGTTAAGAATGGAGATGGTTGGGGTAAAATGACAAATATAGCTTCTTAAAAAATGAACACATCCAAATTTGGTGTTTAAATATTGGGGGCTAGCTAAGAAGACCCCGGGAGTTTGTCAGACCAAGCTGGAGGGTGGTCAAACTTGCGTTTTCTCCACCTGCTTCTCGTTGACTGTGGGCTCCACCATTGGGCTGGGGGTGTAATTAAACGGGGTCACCCGAGCAGCCCGGCTTGGGGAGCTGTGCCTGCTGGAAGGGAAACTCCCAAGAGAGCTGACTGACCCTTCGTGAGTAAAGGAGATGGACGCGGGGGTGGTGGCCTTCGCTAGAGCGAAGCCATCTCCATCAGGTGGGATCTGGATGACTTTCTGCACCTCCAGAGTAGGGGAAGTGCTGGAATTAGTCTTGGTGGTGGGGAACTCTTCTGTCTGCACAACCGCGTCACTCGTCTTCGGGTGGAGAACTCCAGGCGTCTGATCGCTCTCTTCTTCCTTCCAAGCGCTAACCAGGGGCAACGCTGTAGACGGTAGGGTGCTTTTCAGAATATGGGGTATATCCTCATCACGGATCCTCTTCCAGGTCCCTTTCACCATCGCCTGCTCCTGCGGTGGCTGCGGCTGCGGCGGCTGTTGCTGCTGCTGCGATGGCTGTTGCTGTGGTAGCTGTGGCGGTTGCCGCGGCTGTTGCTGCAGCTGTTGCTGCTGCCGCTGCTGCTGTTGATTTTCGGTTCCTTTCTCTGCAGAAGGAATCACTGGGAGTTTTGAGACCTCCTCATTCTTCTTTCTCCCACTTAATGGCTCAGGGCCGTCCGATGGGGTAGAAGTGGGGCTGGCGGTCCTCTTGACGATGTTGATTTGAGGAGACGAGGAGTAACGCTTGAAAGGCTCTGGAGGAACGTTGTTGTTTTTGATGGGAAACCGGGAAGGGCTTTCTGAGTTTGTCCTGCGTGGCGGCCTTGGCGGGCCCCCTGCAGGGGGACTCTGGCTGGGAAGAGGCACCCTGGAGATGACAGGACGTTGGCTTGACCCAGCGGGCTTGTCCACTTTGAGATCATCACATCTGGACGAGCAGAGGAAAACGGTAGGCAGGCCAAGCCGGCCTCTTCGTGGTGAGGCACCCTGAGAGAGTGAGGACAAAGGCTGGGAAGAGGAGACCTCAGAACGTTGCCTCATGCGAAGACTGGGCGACTCCTTGATGAATGTCAGCTGCCGTAGGAAGCCCGACTGGTGGGATTCGCTGCTGATGGATCTCGCTGAGGACATGCGCATCAAATTAAGGCGGTTGGCCTGGAGAATGCCTTTCCCGTTGACCTTAGGCCTTAGTTCACTGCTGCTGTTTCCTCCTCGTTCCTCCAATGTAGGCATGGTGTTCCTCACCGGAAGAGTCTTCTTAACGGGCTTCTGCATAAAAGGGATGCGGACAGGTGATTTCTGGGTCTTGTGTTGCTTAGACACAGGGGATTTCTGGACTGGTTTGGGGGCTGGACCAACAGGTGTGGTGCTTCCACTGGTCTTTGCAGATGGTGTCTGTCTGTTGGGTTGCTGCGATGGTGATGTGAGCTTCTTCTGGTTGGGTTGGGATGGCGTGGATGTCCTGGAGGATCCGGATGACGGTGCTCTGTTCATCCTGGCAGGTGGGGTTGCGCTTCTTTTGGGCAACATCAATTCCATCATTTCTGAGATCTTCCCAGGCCGGTGGAGACTCCTTGATCTCGGTTGGTTGAGATTCAGAGTTTTCTCAGGAATTTCCTGCTTAGTGGCCCCTACTGTTTTCCTTGGGGTGGATCTGGAGCTCTGCACTGGGGATTCCTTGGCCGCCTCAGGCATGTAGATCACCGTCCTGCCTCGGAAAACTAGGGGTGGGTTGCTCAATGGTTTCTGCTGTCCTACGTTTTTCTCCATTTTATTCCTGCCGCCAGCACCTCTTGTTTCATTCAGATTCTTGCCATCTTGGAAAGATTTGGGGAGGTTTTTCTTCTCCGCACCACCGGTGGGACCTTTCCTGCCCCAGGTCTTTTCTCTTCTGTCCAAACTCAGCTGTAAAGCAGAGGTTGCCGAAAGGCCAGACATAAAAGACAAAATGGAGTCAGATTCTGAGGACGTCTCCTTGCCAAAGGAAGAAGCAGCTTGGTGCAGCCAAGTAACAATGGAGTTTGCCCCTTCCTGGATGGCTTTCCACTCAATGCTGTCCAGATCTGAGCCTCTTTCAGAAGCTATTTCATCAGGAAACCCCTCGGGCCTCCATTCCTTGGCCTTGAGACCCTTCTGCTCCTTCTCAGCATTCCTCCTTTTGGCTGAATGGCGCCTCCTCTTGGGCCCGCTCAAACCGATGCCCTTCTGCAGGAGATCATTGTCTGAATTGTAACTGAGGGAACTGGCAGAGCTGTCCCTCCCTTTGGACACGGCTGCTTTCATCCCATGCCGACGGTTCAAGGTCAGTTGGCGGTTAGCTCTGATCTTGGACATCTGCATCTTTTCTCCAGTCCCATAGAGTTCGAGATCGCTCAGGGAACTTAGGGAGGAACTGAGAGAGTAACACGGTGGAGTCTCATCTGCAATTAGGTTGCTCCGGAGATGGGACACCATTTTGTTTTTAGCATGAAGCTGCTGACTGGAACTTATCTCAAGTTCTTTCTTAGCCCAGCATTCTTTCTTTTGACCTTTGCTGGCCAGGTTGGGCTTTCTCTTGGGTGAATTCTTCATGTCTAACTCCACTAAGTCATCAGAGTCATTCTCATAGAAGCAGTAGACAGCCTCTTCGGTTGGCGTGGTGTGGCAGAAGGATGGGAAGGCTCCATCACTGTCATGGCTGCTGTTCTCCCGAGATTCCTCCTTCTTCTTGGAACGGTTGCCCTCAGAACTTGCCCTTGAGCTACCTTGCCTCAAGGCAGTCAATTCTAGGTTTCTGAGGGGAATGTTTCCTCTCCTGGACTCAGCTGATTGGGCCCGGGTTGCACGGAGCGGGCTGGTGTGATTTGATCCAGTTTTGTGCTTAGAGGAGGAGGCCATTTTGGTTGGTGTTGAATGGCTGGAGGTGATTCTTCCAATCCGGCAGCTGCTTTGTTCAAGCTGGCAGATCTCCCTCTTGAGCACCCCCATCGGAGCCCCCGTTGCTTCCTTTTTTTTCCCAGAGCAATGCCGGGAATCTCCCTCATCTTTCATAGGGTATTGAAGGGTCTCATCACTCAAAGAAGCAGCACTGGAGAAGTTGACGGGGGTTCCTTCTGCTGAGTCAGTGAAGGAATCCTCATTGCCCAGGTAGTCCTTGTTGGGTCTGGTGACTGTGGCCCATCTGTGCTTGGGGATACCCAAGTGGGAATTGGCAGGAACCAACATATAGAGTGGAACCTGCATTGACTTCTTTGACTGAGGGTTTAGGACTTGGCCTGGAAGGCCCGAGACAAGAGATGTCCTGATCTTCCGGAAACGGGATGGCATAGCCGAATTGATGCACTCCCTCAGAATTTCAATATCCTCATCGGAAGTCAACTCAAGGCGCTCCAGTTTCCTTTGGCCCTCAATGACCCTTTCATCATCTCTCTTCTCATGCGTCATGAAGTTCAACCCACTCCTTTCCGGGAATGGCGGGATAAGTTTCAACTCAACATCCTTCTGGACATAATGCTCGTGGAGGGGCAATGCGCTCAAGCTGGAGGCACATGAAAAGTTCTCATTGGGTTTCTCCACTGTGAAGTAGACCATGGAGTCAAGGTCTTGGGGCATCTGGAAACGCTCCTTAAAATCCGTGATGTCCATAAATTTCTTGACATTGTTCTCCCACTGGATGTTGAACTGGCTGGCCTCCTTCTCTGGCTGGCTTAGTTCAAACAGAGGTGTTTTGCTGCGGCTTGGAGGCATGGTTTGCCCAGGACTATCCGGTAGCTCACTAGGACTGACTGTACCACTAATCATCTCGCTGCAGGGTTCACTTTGGATAGAGCTCGCAATGGACGGGCTCTCAAAACTGCCCAGCGAACTGACTGAACTGCAGCGACTCATCACCAAAGGGGTCTCCTGGATGTAATTTTCAGATGAGCTGGAAGGGGTCAAGTCCTCATGGCGAGAAGGTGACACTCCTCTTAGGAACATTTTCTCTTTCTTAGGGAAGGGGATAGCAATGGGTTGTGAAGATGAGGTAAGGGTTTCCACACCTTGCTTTGCCTTCTCTTCTCGATTGTCCTTTTGAGCTTCTTCCACTTCTTCTACCTCAATGATCTCTAGAGAGGAGTCCGTGTCCATCTCGTTCTCACTATGGCTCTGTCCATCTAGGACATTGTCAGCAGAGGAAATAGAAGACAGGGAACCGCATCGGGAGAAGGAGATTGGCGTGTCTTCCACCGAGTATTTCTGCAGCTGTTCTTGTTTCACTGGTTTTGCTGCAGTCAGTTTCTCTGGAACCTTGTTAAGATTATCTGTGGTTTTCATGGATAAGCTGGGATAGAAAGAACTGGTTCCCAAGACTCCCATAGTCCCAGATGCTATGGCATTGTTGTCTATGAGGGGCACATGTTGATAGGATGGGGAGAGTTTGATTGTATGGACTTGGGGATCAGGATTTAGCTCTCTCCCTCCCTCTTTCTTCTTACATTCAGATTCTTTCTCAGCAACATCAGGATTGGGTGGAAGCCTTGTTACTTTTGCTTTCTCAAGAAGTTCTGGTTTCTCAATTACCACGCTGGATTCTTGCTGTTTCTTCTCAGGCAGTTCCATCTTTTCTGGCCTATTCATCAAGATGTTCTTCAAATCAAGACGGCTGGGCCGTTTCTGATACCGGTGTAGCTCATCTTTAAAGTCCAAGAAGGTTGTTCTAGTACATGGTCTCATGTGTTCCTTAGGGCAGTAGCCATCACTGGTACTTCCGCTGTTGAGGCTGTCATTGGACAAGCTCGTATACGCATTTTTCAGTCTCAAGAGGGTGTGAGCCCGGTTCAGACCTTCACGCTTGATAATCCCACTGGTGTCCGAGAGGCGGCATGGAGAGCAAGACTGGGCACGGGCCTCATGGACTTCATCCAGACCATAATGCCAGTCAAGGCAGTGGTCTTCAGAGCTGAGGCTGAAGCTGTCATCAGAGGAGGTATGGAGAGTGGTTATATCTTCCACCAACTTATCTATCTTGGCCACAGTCGTAGTGATCTTGGCCAATTTCTCAGCCACTACAGAGGCGTTATTGTTCTGGGGTATGAGCAGCGGGGAGACCTTCTTGGCCTCTGTGGACTTCCCACTTTCATCTTTCTCCGGTTCTGGGCCTCTTCTTTGGGAAATCGTTCTTGGCAAAGTTTGACTTTGGAGGAAGGATGAATTTAGGAACATGGAGAGAACTGACGCATTTCCTGTCTCCGTACTGCTGGAGACGTTGGGCACTTCATCGTCATCAAAACAACCTGAATCAGAAGCGTAGTCTTTGGCCAAGCTATCCATGTGACGCATTGGTTTCTTGGTGACGCTCTGCTTCTTCATTGTCTGCTTCTCCATGGTGTCAAAAGTTTCAGCCAAGTGCTGGGCATCCAGTTCAGCCTCCAGGGCCTTCTGTTTCCGCATATACAGGGAGGGCATACAGGAACCTGGTGAGATGACCATGGCATCTTTATACTTGAGTGGCCGATTGGCAAGGAGGTTCCGGAGGGCTGCGGTGCTGCCCATGGCGATCATCTTGTGCTTAGAGTGGACGAGATTTCGGAGCATGCTGACCGCCCCCAGGTCCCATAGTAGCTCTTGGTCTTTGGGGCTACGGGCAGAGAGGTTCCACAGAGTGCCACATGCATTGCTGACGATGGTCAGACTGTGTGATTTGAGGTGCTGGAGGAGAGTTTGAAGGCAGTTGTGATCCCTCAGAATTTGCCTAGGAAAGAGCAGATTGACACTGGGGTTAGGATAAAACCAGCACAGATCCTGGAGGAAAACACAAGGGGTCAGACTGGCAAGGGAAAGGCCAAGGAAGGAGTGAGATCATATAATTTAAGGGGAGGGGGCAGGAGCTGTTTTAGGATCTCTGAATTCATGGGATAGTCCAGTGATGGCGAACCTTTTAGAGACCGAGTGCCCAAACTGCAACCCAAAACCCACTTATTTATCACCGGGTGCCAGGTGGGCGTGGCCCACTGGGTGGGCGTGGCTGTGGTGGTCATGGCAGATTGGGTGGGTGTGGCCAAGGTAGGCATGGTCTCCTTGATGTTGTTCGTGGGGAGGGACGCCTGTGGGGGCCGGGCAGGGTTGGGGGAGATCCAGGGGTTCTGGATGGGCAGGTGAGGTGGTGGGTAGGTGGGGTGGTGGGTAGGAGGCTCGTCCTGTGGGGTGAGGAGAGGCAGGGTGGGGGTGCCATTATCTCAGGGCAAGGCAAGGCAGGGGCCGGGGCAGCTGCTGCCTGACACCATCAGCCCCCGCACACAGAGGCCAGCGAGCGCATGGGGGCCAACGGTGTCCGTCAGCAGCCACAGCCTGTTGGCCCCTTGACCGGCGCACTCTGGGGCTCCGCAGCCCGCTACCAGCAGTTCAGAGAAGTACCCACAGAGAGGGCTCTGAGTGCCGCCTCTGGCACGCGTGCCATAGGTTCGCCACCACTGGTATAGTCTGATGAATATCAATTGCTGGGAACAACAACACAAGTGGAGTTTTAGCTTTCATATCCAATTTGTAGCTATCCAAAAGGAAAAGTGGACCACAATTGGAAAAAGGATACAGGTAGTCCATGACTTACAGCCATTCATTTAGCAAACAAAGTTACAACGGCAGTGTCCCCACGGTCAAGTGATCCAAATTCGGGTGCTTGACAACTGGCATATATTTACAACTGAGGCAGCATCCTGGGGTCATGTGGTTGTCATTTGCGACCTTCCGAGAAAGCTCCGGCAAGCAAAGTCAATAAGGGAATCTGGATTCCCTTAACAACCACAGCAAAAAAAAAAAAAGAAGCAAAACTGAATGTGACTCACTTAATGGTTGCATTGCTTAGTGATGGAATTATAGTTGTAAATTAAGGATTACCCTTATAAGGACTACCCAGGAGATTCAATGACAATAATGCCACTCATTTTCTGACAGACTAGAGCAGGGGTCTTCAAACTTGGCCCTTTGACGACTTGTGGACTTCAACTCCCAGAATTCCTCAGCCAGGCATGCCTGGCTGAGGAATTCTGGGAGTTGAAGTCCACAAGTCGTCAAAGGGCCAAGTTTGAAGACCCCTGAACTAGAGTGCCTTGGGAAGGGGTCAGACATGAGATTGAGGACTACAAGGGCTGGTCTTGACTCTACTGATGTGTAGCAGTACCTCAATACTCATCATTAAATGGTTCCGGGAGGCAGGATGAGTACCAAAAACGATGAATACTAAACAAACTTTTCCCATAAGGAATAATGTAGTGAGTCACAAGGCAGCCGACACTGACAAGTTCTAGCTCAGTGGTTCTCAACCTGTGGGTCGGGACCCCATTTGGGGTCAATCGACTATTTCATGGGGGTCGCCAAGCAAGGCTGTCCGCCATTTTTTTTGTCCGCCATTTTTTTTCTCCATTTTTTCCCCTTTTCCGGCGGGTGCCTTACCTCCCTTGGGCTGGGCCAGCTGGTGGTCGGCCTGCTCCATCTCTGCCGCTTGCCAGCTACGCCTCGGCCGGCGCACGACCGGTTTAGTCCTCGACTTACGACCGGTTGGGGATGCGGCATTAAAAAGGTTGAGAACCACTGTTCTAGCTTGTGCGTTGAGGACCAAACAAACGATGAGTACCAGGACAAAATTTTCACATCAGAATGCATTGAGTACCAAATTTGTTCCATTTCAAAGCAGCCGAGTGCCAAGATACCCCTGTACTGATGGGATGTTTCTTGGTGCAAAGGTTACTGGAACAAGGAGAGAAACGGGGATTACTAACCGGTAATCTTCTCTGGTGGCAATCAGGCTGGAGACATTCCTTAGGATCCCACCTCCACTTTCAATGATGGCAAGCGAGTTACTCTGGCACTTGTAGGTGAGTGTGCTCACTAGGAAGCCAAGTGCTCCGTCCACCATGCAGATGGCGGTTTTATTCTCAGTGCTGTGAGCTGAGAGGTTCCACAAGGCACTCAGGACGCTCTTCAGGGTGGATTCCTAGTGTAGGAAAAAAGATGAAATTAAGTTCTCCTTCAAGAACTTTTGAAGATTATCGATAATTCCCAACTGCTAACACTGAGCAATGTAGCCTGCTTGGAGCGAAACAGGTTGAGATCCAGACATCCAGACATCTCTACCGCTAAAGTAGTTATAAAAGATGATTTTGATACTGGATAGAAAATTGCCCCCCACAATGTCAAAGTTTGCCTTGCCTCTTGGAAAAACCACCTGCGATTTTTCCAGCCCCATGCGATATGGACAACGTTGGATGAAACAGTCTATCTAGACCCATACCAGTCGGGCTTCAGGCCGGGGCACAGCACGGAAACGGCATTGGTCGCGTTGGTTAATGATCTCTGGAGGGCCCGGGACAGGGGATACTCCTCTGTCCTTGTTCTTTTGGACCTCTCAGCGGCTTTTGATACCGTAGACCACGGTATCATGCTGCGACGTCTCGGTGAGTT